>NC_140494.1:2055000-2192500 GCF_964271855.1 Acomys minous
CGCCTCCCCAGCCTTGAGGTTTTTAAATAACTGTAAGTATGTGCAGCACACTGTGTGATGGGCAGTTCCTGAACTATTTTCCCTCACTTTTCTGATACAATGCTAAGGTAATGAGTGACAATTCGTACCTAAGGGGACCACTGTAAAGTTCCTGTGGGGGGGGCGGCTTCTTTTTGTGTCTAGAATACCATGTGGCCACCCCTTGCAAGTTCTACCATTACTATTTTCTCCTAACAATATCCCTAAGCATTTCACTACATCAAATCTTAGATAATCACTATGATTCTTTGCTGCACAGTTGTTGCCTTTCTTTTTATTAACCACTTGTGAGAAGTTTTTAACTACAATACCAAAGAAGTACTGTAGTTTGTCCATCCGGGCAGCAATGTGCCTGTAAAGATTGGGCACAGGGACCCTGGTTAAAGTAATAGTGCACAAATACATCAGTAGGAATAGTGTGCAATTATAAGGACAGTGAAAAGCCTCAGCATTAACAAAAAGTGTAGGGTTCCTAATAGAGATAGAATGCCTGGCAGAAGTAATTTAATGACAGACAGCTTCGTGTTGGTTCAGTTAGAGGATGAAGCTAATCGTGGCTCTTGAATAAGACCACAAGTCAATTATCAGCACCCATGCCAGGCAGCTCACAACTGTTTGTAACTCCAGCTGCAAAGGAGCTGATGTCTCTTCTTGCCTCCATGGATATTCACACACATTCACACACACACACACACACACACAGAGAGAGAGAGAGAGAGAGAGACAGAGACAGAGACAGAGACAGAGACAGAGACAGAGACAGAGACACAGAGAGAGAGACAGAGAGAGACAGAGAGACAGAGAGACAGAGAGACACAGAGACACAGAGACACAGAGACAGACAGACACAGAGACAGACAGACAGACAGAGACAGGGAGAGACAGAGAGGAGGGGAGGAAGGGAAGGAGGGACTTTGTGCACGATTGATGGAAATGTGGCCAAGAAACTCAGTCTATGCATCCTCATTATGGTTTGAGATCATCTTACAGCAAGTTTTCCTGTCTGGAACAAAAGTAATTTGCTTACTCTGGAAACTGGAGTCAAAGTAACTGTGATGCTAAATGTTTCATCCCTGGTGTGGTTGAGTATGAACCCCAAAATGGTAAAAGGCTGGCCTGAGCTGTTTGTTTTAGAACATGCTCCTTGCTTTAAGCATATTTTTCTCATCAGTATGTATATATACTGAAATTAAGTTCTTGGGTCATTAGAGTGACCTCAAGAGGGAGGTTTAGTACTTGGGTCTGAGGATTCCAGTTTTAGAGTCTCTTTTGCATATGAAAGTTTGTATTTAACTTTTTGTTATTAACTTTAAAAATATTATAAATGTGGTTATGCATTTTTAATTTCAGAAAGTTGGTAAGAACATATTTTTGAAAGATCTAGTGTGTAATATCGCTTTTATGATGTAATAAAAGAGTATCTAGCATAACCTTTTGAAATTAAGACCTTGAAAATTGAAGAATGAAAAAGGAACTATCTCCAAAGAAGCCAGTCTTGGATACCATGCAGAATAATGCCTTCATTTTCTTATTTAAGAGTAAATCTGCCTGCACACTTTAAACTGGAGCAAATACTATTCATAGTCCTCTGTCTTCTAGTCAATTCCAAAGTGCCGGACTTGAGTCTGGCTATCCTACTGTAGAGCAATGACCTGGGATGGCAAATTCCCACCTTGATCCTGTAAGATGGTTCTTTAGCTCCTGCAGGAATCCAAAGGAACATCCTTTGTAAGAATCTAAAGCCCAGGAACATTCCATTCCTCCAAAACTCCATTCCTTGACCCTCGTAAACACCATGACTCGGTCGGTCAGCTCTGCAAAACTGCTGGGAAAAAAATGACATTTATTCCTGGGCTTTCATATTCGTGCTATGACTTAGAGAGACTGAGAAACGCTGAGGAGAGACACTAAGAGCAGGCTGCACTTTAAAGGCTGTAATTAAAGCCACCTGGAGTGAGACTTAAGCAAGGTCAGCTGAAGAAAAGGGGGTTAACATTTCCAACGCCCTGAGCTCGCCTGTGTCTGCTAAAAAGTGGCATTTTAAAGACACAGCACCGTGTTCATAAGATTAAGACGTTCTAGGACAGTTCCTTTCGTTACTCTTTTTTTAGCTTTTAAATATTACAGGAAACTATTTAGTGGGTTAGACTTTTTTTTTAATTATGGTCTCATGGGCAAAATAATAGCATTAACTTTTAGGTTGGGATGTCTTTTCTCATAGGGTGACTCACTAAAGGATGCATTTTGTAGTTTTTACTCACTAGGACACAATCTCTTCTATAATTATTTCTCTGAATTATAAGTATTTGTTTTAATTTTTCACTGAATGTGATTTCTGAAAATTATCTTTTTATTCTTTATAGCATAGGAATCCAGAAAAATGTTGTTTCCAATCAGCTCTCAGCGCAAGAGTCCTTGGAATCCCAAGGGTAAAGAAAGGGTATCTCTGGGAAGTCATGCACATAGAGGTGGAATATAGCTGTAGACATGTGCACAGATGTAAATATCTGCACAAATTGATAAATGTAATGTTGTAGATAGATCTCCAGAGGTGATGGCCAACTATGGTGAGGAAACTAAAATGGCTACTGTTTGATAAGCAGCTTAATTGACATCAAGCAGAACTTTAAACATAAAAATTCTATAACTCATGAATCATTGCTACAAAATGCATAACTATAATAAGTATACCTATGTATATAATGATTGTAACATTACATTAATCATTATGGGGTCTAGAGAAAGGGCCCAGTGGTTAAGAACACTTGGTGCTCCTGCAGAGATCCTGAGTTTGAATCCTAGCACCCATGGCAGGGATTGGCACCCTCTTCTTTTTTTTTTTTTTTTTTTTTTTAATTTTTTTTCCTCTTTTATTAATTTATTCTTGTTACATCTCAATGGTTATCCCATCCCTTGTATCCTCCCATTCTTCCCTCCCTCCCAACTTCCCCTTATTCCCCTCCCCTATGACTGTTCCTGAGGGGGATTACCTCCCCCTCTATATGCTCATAGGGTATCAAGTCTCTTCTTGGTAACCTGCTGTCCTTCCTCTGATTGCCACCAGGTCTCCCCGTCCAGGGGACATGGTCAAAGGTGAGGCACCAGAGTATGTGAGAAAGTCATATCCCACTCTCCACTCTACTGTGGGGAGTGTTCTGTCCATTGGCTAGATCTGGGTAGGGGCTTAAGGTTTACCGCCTGTATTGTCCTTGGCTGGTGCCTTAGTTTGAGCGGGACCCCTGGGCCCAAATCTGCCTATCATAATGTTCTACTTGTAGGCTTCTAGGACCCTCTGGGTCCTTCTACTTTGCCTTTCTCCCATGATTCTCTCATCTAGAGTCCCACTAGAATGTCCTCTCCTCTGTCTCAGTTTCCTGGTAAGTGAAGGCTTTCGTGGGACATGCCCCTTGGGCTAATATGCAGATATAAGTGAGTATATACCATTTGAGTCTTTCTGCTTCTGGGTTAACTCACTCATTATGATCATTTCTAGCTCAATCCATTTATCCACAAATTTCAGGAATTCCTTGTTTTTAATAGCTGAATAGTATTCCATAGTGTATATGTACCACAGTTTCTTTATCCATTCTTCTATTGAGGGACACTTAGGCTGTTTCCATGTTCTGGCTATTATGAATAAGGCTGCTATGAACATGGTTGAGCAAATTTTCTTGCTGTTGACACCCTCTTCTAACTCCAACTCCAAGGTATCTGCTGCCATCTGCTGAGATCTATGTGCAACTGTACTCATGTGCACACGCGCGCACACACACACACACACACACACACACACACACACACACATAATCATGTATTTAAAATAAAAGTTTCTTAGAAATAATCACTATAAAATGAGCTGGCACAGTATAAAATGTTATATTGAAATATGCTTCTTTGTAAATTAATATACTCTTAAAAAAAACAATGCTGAAGGAAAGCTTTGAAGGAATGAAAATGAGAAGTACCAAGCAGGAACCTAATGGAAATAGTAAAGTAAACAAAGTACAGGAAGATGATTTGAAGTGTGCAGAAGAGAATGGCCCTTCCTCTGTGACCGATGTGGCACTTCTGGCCTTGCTGGATTCAGATGAGGAATGAACGACCACATACTCCGAAAGGTCAAAGATGGAGTGAGCAGTGAGGAAGGGCTATAGAAGATGGCTGGGTCAGGGAAGATCCCAGCTCATTGTCAGCCTTCTGCTGCTCCATGGAGCAATGGCATTGCCAAGGAGGCAATGGCATCTTGCTCTGTCCCTTGATCTTTGTGCACGGGGGCTGGGGAGAGGTGTCAACCAAGAAGAACAGCTTACTGAAAACATAGTCATGGCATGGGGAAAATCTACAGTCTTCTTCACATCAGTGACACCCTTTCCCTGCCAAACCCCATCGTGGCTGTCTTTGCAACTTGCAGGTTGTCCCTGGACTTTCTGTGCAATTGTTTAATTTGTTAGACTAGAACGTTTAAAGTTTCTCGAAGGACTGTGTCATCTACCCCCATAGTTTATCATCTCTAAGAGCAACTGCCTCAGATTGTATTTATTTAGGAAGCTGTGTCAGTGATGAGAGAAATTGTCATGTACTTTTGAGTTTCCTGGGAAGTTGCGGGTACATCTTGCAGAGCTAGTTTGAGTGAAATAGGCCTGTCTGAGTTAAATAACCTTAGCTCCATCATGATCAAAAGTGAAGCTGGTGGAAGAAAGTTACGTGTGATTCAAAAATCAATGGCAATTTTGTTTACAAATGGTGTATGTTAAAGATTTTCTATTTCAGATTTTTTTTTTAAGTTTAACTTACTAAATGGAGCTGGAGTTTGAGGGAGTTGTTCTTATCCTTACACCGAAATGGGAGAGAATGCATAAATGTCTGCTTTGTCTTAAACCATAGGCTGCTTAAAATTCAAATTTCATTTTAAACTTACTATGAACAAAAAAATAATGGAACATATAATCTGTATTAATTGGGCTAATGTATATTTTCAGTTTCAGTTTTCTAGGACTTTGTTGGTTTAAAAAAATCAAATCTGAAATGAGCCTCCATTTGGTATTTGTATGGAGTAGAATTGAGTAACAAACTGGATGAAAATTAAAGATGGGCATGACAAGATACTAAAACCATGAGTGTTTGTTTTATGCCAAGTTTCTTCTTCCTCAGATTTTTCTTGCATCTTTTAGTAAATGCAATGACTTGACATAGCACTTAATTTGCTGCTGCAGCCAACAAACTTAGCATATATTTTGATTTTATATGGTCCTGGGCTACCTCATTAAAGTGTTTGTTATGTTGCATGAAATCTATACACTTTCTAGTTGGGGGTAGGGGGGCAGCCCTGTGGACAGTATCATCCTTAGGCAAATGGACCTGGGCTGTGTAAAACAATAACAGGGCAAGCCAGTAAGCTGCATTCCTCAACGCTCTCTGCTTCAGTTCCTGCCTCCAGTTTCCTGCATTAGCATCCTGTCTTTAATTCCCACGATTGTGGACTGTAACTTTAATTCAGATACATCCTTTCCTCCCAAAGTTGTTTGTGGAAAAACTTTAGTAAATATTTGTTGTGGTTGTTCCTACTAAATCATATGGTATTTAATTTTTAAACAGGGGGAAGCAGGCTTGCATGACAGCCAAGCCATTTACTTACTCAATAATACTTTGTGACAACTATTGGAGCCGTGTATTTCATTTACAGATTAAAACCGACAACCAACGCTTACCCACCCAACTCCTTTCACCTGCTGCTGGTTCTCTAATAATAAGATGAGGTGGTTTTATTTAAGGAACCATTTTAAGGCTCAAGAGCTAGCTCAGTTAATAAGACGCCTTCTGTGTAAGCCTGGGGATCTGAGAGCCATCCTTGGCAGACACATGAAAAGCCTGTGTGATGCTGGCTTTCCCTCTTAACCCCAGAGTTAGAGAGAGAGAGAGACAGGAGGATCCCTGGAGCCCAAGGCCAGCCAGCCTCCCCTAGGCAGGACGCAAAGCTACCCTTTGACTTCCGTAGGCGTGTGCATACATTCACACACATAGGCTCGCAAAGAATCATTCCATGTTGTAAATTTCTCTCTCCCCCCTACTCTGAATGGACCAGTGAGAAGTGGGATGTGGCAACGACCATGGAATGGGTGACTTCCGCGTGAACACCAACAGGGGTGTAATGCGGATAGGCTTTACCTAATCTGAGTTTGGTGCTATATTTATCGTATACCCCCCCCCCCAAAAAAGAGCTTTCAGTCTCAATTTTGCCAGAGCACTTGTTATTTTGATCTCCAAGTAACGTAGGCTAGCAAACTTTGAAATTAAAATGGGGATATTTTGATTGTCCCTAAGGGCCCAGGATCTAATTTCAGGCAAATTCAAGAGTTAAATTGGTTAATTAAGCCCAGTTATTTCCAGACTCTGAGCAGGTTCCATTCTCTCTAAATCAGATGACTAGGGACTCATTTATCATCCACTTCAATTGAAAAAGGGGGGTCATCTAAGTTGGTGCTTTGTCTTTCTAGAGATAAGAGAAATGAGTATCCTCAAAATAATTAGAAACTAACAAAGTTTTTCCCCCCAGTGGTGTTTTAAGGAAATAAATCCTGTCAGATTATCATGCAGAACATCCAAAGTTGCTACTTCACTGCAGTTCCTGGAATCACTATAGATAAATTCAGGAAAAGGCTTCAAAAGTGGGCAGACAGCCTGACTCTTGCACACTGTCAATCAAAACAGTAGTTTGCATACCCATGGAAAGAAATCTGTCTTCTAGCCTTCCGCCGTTATTATTCTGTCCCTAGCATTGTGGCCCTCTGTGCTCGGCTAAAACTGCATAATTATGACAGCCATCTTCGGCATCACCAGTCACATTCTAAGTCTGTAACCTTCTGAACCAGAGTTACTGGGATTTGCAAAGGCCAGTCTTCTACAGTCAGAGATTTGCAGCTCACTCCTAAGTGCATGCCATAGACAGTTAATTGGCAATCAAATGAATTTGCAGCCAGACTGAAGCCAGCACCTTTGCTAGTTTTCAAAATGAATTCTCTGCTGTATCTGATCCTGGAGAAATTTAGGGGTCTTCAGCCTCAGGAAACAGTCCCAGATCCATTAGTGAACAGAAATGTACATCAGCCGGTACTTCCATGATCTAGTCCTCATGGGCCATTGTTATATTAACATAACTTTTGTGTTATTTGTAGCTATACATTGATTTGTCGAAGCTATCTGGATCCAACATGTCAGCAAATGCAACTGTAGGCTCCCATCTGCTTCTCCCTCGGAAGCTCCTCTTTCATTCTACTGGTCACACTTGCTTTTCTGTGATACCCACTTCCCTCATGTCTTCACAGTAGCATCCTTCACATCCACACACTCTCCTATGCTTTCCCATGTTGCCTCTTTTCTTTGCCTGATTAACCTTTAAAACTGGTGCTTCCCACCAATGTATGGGACCATGTATGGACTGGACTAGGTAGCCAACAGGCAGCTTGGCCTTCATGTGGGGTCTCCTAGTAAGGAGAGCAGGGACTGTCTCTGACAGGGACTCTGTTGCCTTCTTTTTGAACAGTTTCCCCTGGCGGAGCTGCCTTGACAGAATACACTCAGTCCCAATGCCATTTGATATGCTGGGATGGATGAGGTGGGGAATCCCTCTTTCTGAGATGTAGGGGAGAAAGGGAAATAGGGAGGAAGGGCGGGACCAGAAGGAGCAAAGTGAGAGGGCCACAACTGGGATGTAAAGTGAATACATAAATTAATTAATTTTTAAAAACTGGTGCTTCCTCTGCTGGTATTAGGGGGGTCTGGATAAAATGCTTGACACATAGGCATGAGGACCTAAGTCTGTTCTCAGGACCCACTTGAAAGTGCTGGATATGGCCTCACATACTTGTAATCCCAGCACTGGGGAGACAGAGAATAATATATCCCTGGGGCCAATGAGTTGATAACCACCTGATGAACTTGAAGCCAGTGAGACACTCTTCCTCAGAGGCAGTAGACAGTGTTCCTAAGGATGACACCCAGCATGTCCTCCAGCCTCCCCCACATGCACACACAGTGATTACAAGTTGGGCTCATAAAAGAAGTGCTGGTTAGGTTTTGTCAATTCATCACAAGCCTAAACATACCTGGGAATGAAGAAATTTTTATTGAGAAACAGCCTTTGTCAGATCTGCCTGCCCTCATGCCTATGAGACGTTTTCTTGATTTCTGATTCATATGGGAGGACCTAGCCCTCCATAGGCAGAACCATCCTTGGCCAGGTGAGCCTGAGGTAGGAAAAGAAAGGTAGCTAAGCTCACTGTGAGAAGCAAGAGAGTAAGATATGTTGCTTCCTAGCCTCTTCAGTTCCTCTCTCAACTTCCCTCAGTGATGAACTATAGGCCATGAAGTGAAATAAACCTTTCCTACCCCCACCCCCATGTTGCTTTTGGTCATGGTGTTTATTGCAACAACAACAAAAAAATTTTTTTTCTAAGGCTCCGGCATAGTGGTAGGACTCTGAAGTTGGGCTCCATCTGGATGGAGTCCTTAACACTTTATTGTTTCCATGTAAGAGAGGGGGCTGTTCATGAGGTCACTACATGAGTATACTCTTGAATGGTTTGGGGAACGGTGGGATGCAGGGCCTTCTGGGATATTGGGCACACCCTTTGGAAATAAGAGAAGTTCAAGGGGGAGGGCTGGGAATATAATTGTTCTCACCTTGCTCAGTGACCCTTTTAGCCAACCTGACCTTAGGGAGACTGCAGGGGCAGAACTATGGAGCCAGGAGGCCACTGTGTTCAGCTCTTTTCTTTCTCCTGACCTTCCCTTGTTATAATAGGTTCTCCCTCTGGCCCGAGACTCTGCGAATCCTCTTGTCTGCCTTCCAAGTTCAAAATTACAGATGTGCACCACCATGCCAGGCCTTTCCATTTGAATTCCAGAGGTTGGACTGAGGTCCTCACAGCTGTGTGGCAGGCAGTTTACTTACTGAGCCATCTCCCTAGCCTCCAGTGACAGACAACTTAGCTTTTCTGAATCGCTGTGGCCTCGTTGCTGGCAGCATGGAGGGTCACCCTCGTGACCTGTGGTTCACTTCCAGTTGTAAATTCTGTAACTCTTACGTTGCTTCAGATTGTCTTCTCTTAACTGTTGTCCCTCCCCTTCCCACGGTCTTGTTCCTTTATTAACCGCGTTCTATTGTTTTCCAGTGCTGCGTTCTGACTAGCGGCCAAGCACATGACATTCTGAACTTCAGTGAAGATACAGGAAGGTAAGCGTCTTTTCCAGTTGACTCTGCCTAAAAGGGGAATCAGTGGCTTGATATACAAGAACCGATCAATGAAAATTATCAGTTATAAGTTAATGTTTGTGACAACTTAAAATTTCTTCTCTGTGCATCACCTTTTCCCCTTCAAAATAATGGATTTCTCCATGGTGTCTTTGTATGTTCATGTCATTACAATTTGTCCACATTTATTCCCAAACTGTGTGCATCTCAATATGACATGCTCAAGCGTGTCTTAGTAAAAGTAACACTGTGTTCTTTCCTTATCCAATTCAGATTTAAAGTAAAGGCATGGTTATTAAAATTTGAAACAGCTGACTTTATCTTAAATATGCATGTATGTATGCATACATAAATTAGGTAGATAGATTAGATAGATGATTGTGTGTGTGTGTATGTGTGTGTGTGTGTGAGAGAGAGAGAGAGAGAGAGAGAGAGAGAGAGAGAGAGAGAGAGAGAGAATTTAGCATCAGCATCAGAATGCAGAATGTTTGAATTACCAGCGTGTGTCTTAGCTAAACAGATCCCTATACATATATACTCTTGAATAGCTTCTGGAAAGGTGGCCAGCTTCTACAAATCTTTTATTTTTAAGAACCATCCTTTGATTTATATTGTCTTTGTTCAAGTGATCCAAACAGATTACAAAGATAAAGAAAAAGCAGGATTCTAAAACAGCACAATTTTCTTTGTATGTTATTGCCGCCGACAATATTTTTTTCTATGCAGGAAACACTGTTACTATCCTACCCCAAAATCCATTCTTCCTTCCTGGCCAAATCTTGATGCTCTGAAGGACAGCATAGCACTTCAGCTAAAAGTTCGCATCACTCACACCTATAATTCTGGTACTCAGGAAACTGAGGCAGAAAGATTGCCATGGTCTCGAAGCCAGTCTGGGCTACATAATGTGTTTTAGGCTAGCCAGACTGCCATGTGAAATCTTGTCTCAAAGGAAAAAATATCTCATCCTCTCTCCCTAGTATTCCTTACATTAGGTGTATGACCCGGTTCTTAAAGAAGAATTGGTTTGAGAATGCTTTCTTTTGTTTCTGTCTGAAGATCCTAACAGAGAAGCATAGCCTCATGTTTCAGCCTCTAAGAAAAATGCCGCACAGCCATAGCGGTCGAGAGCAGAAACCTAAAACAATGTAAGCCCTGAAGAGATTGTGGGCTCACACACACACACACACACACACACACACACACACACACACACACACACGCATGTACTCACAAGCGCACACCTGTACACTCACTCAGTGACTTGGCAAGCTTATTGGGTTATCCAGCACTCGGATCCAGGCGAGGACCGAGCTGATTTGGATGGAGCCTTCACACTGGGCCTTTATGCTGAGTATCTGCCCACACTTGACTTAACATCCAGAGCAATATGACAGTTCACATACTTCTTTTATCTGCATTTGGCAGGTGATTGAACGAGCTCTGGGCTATCGATAACTCTGGCCTGTCAGTGGCGTTTGTGAGGTTTACTCTAGGACTGTTGGTTTTGTCTTTCTCCTGGTTGTACCCGCTCCAGTCCTTATCTTCCCAGGGTGGTGCCCGGAGCCTGGGCTGCTGCTGCTACTTACATTTTTACAGCCATTTCAGAGGCCTGCTCGGCTCAGAAATGCTTTGTGAATTATCAAAGTAAGTGAACCAAGTGAGTCTATTCCTTTCAGGAAAAGAATAAAAGATACAGAAAGAAAAAAATGTCAGGTCTGGGAGCATGGAGATGCATTGGAGTTGCCTATTGAAGCCAGGGCAATGCAATATTAGTTGCTAGCATCTTCTATTGTAGTTTTGTCCTTCTGAAATGAAGGTTTAGAACACACAATCTATGTGTAGCCACCAAAATTTGTATTTTTACCCTGTGATCTCAATCTTAAATACTCTTCTTCATAAAGCCACTATTTTCAGTCATGTTTATTTGGTTCCAGGAAAGAAGTATTACCAGGTCATGTAATGAAATTTCTCTCCAAGGGGGGGATATCATTCCAGGCACCGAGGAAGGCCCTGAGTTGTGTCTGGGGAGGAAGGGCTGAATAATGGGGGGGAATCCCTGGCTGGAAATGAAGAGGAATGACTGGCAGGTGACAGCCCAGCTCCTCTGTATAGTTTTTTTTTTTAAGTCATTTCACCTTTCTGGACCTTTTGCTCTTTGTTTGTAAGAGGAGAGTGAAAAGATGTTCTTATAGGCTTACCACACAAAATTGTCCCTCACCTCCTTGGGTCTTCTTTAATATTTAGGGAAGAGCAAATGTCTCCTTCTGGTGGGGATTCTTGGGTTACCAGCTCTTCTCTTTCCCCTTTACTTTCCTCCAAATATATTCTGGTTCTCTGGTGGCTTTTGCCATGTTCCTCGCTACTCTAAGGCAGCCTACTGTCTCGCTTCCTGGTGGTCACCTGACTTCCATCCTGGCCACACAGGAACATATCTGGAGTTCCAGCAAAGTCCACTCTGCTGACTCAGACCTGCTTGAGCCCGGCTGTTCTCTCCCCTGCATTTGCAGGTAGCCCTAATGCACTGCCTGGCTGCCTGTGCAGCTGGTGGAACTGGCTCCCACTTGTTCCTGTTCCCTTTTGCTTCCTAATCTCTGGCTTCACTCTTTCTTTTCCTTTTCCTGAATGTGTCTCATTGTTTTCTCCCTGTGGGTCGCTGGCACTGCCCTAAGTGCTTGACACCATTTGCACCTCTGTGCATTCACTTTTCCCTACACTGTCTCGGGCCTCCCTGCCCCCTCACTTCTGTCTCTGCTCCCCCCTCTCTCTCTCCTAGCCTTGGTACCCATGTTCTATTCCCTTTAAAACTGAAATAGTTTAATTTTCAAAGTCATATCAAAATATTCTCTTATTGGCAAATATTACTGATGTAACTTAAGAGCAAGATCGATGTAATTGGGTCACACTTATTTATACTTTGTCGTCTCTCCCTCGCTGTGACGCAGGATAACCTCCAACAGGACAGGGCCTCCTCTGTTACCCTGATTCCCTATAAAGCACACCTTTCCCTGCAGGAGACTTATAAATATTTATTAAAGGTGTGGCCGCACAGTCAGAACGTCATATAGGCTTAGTAGCTCTCAGCAAAACTAAACAATACTTACAGATTGCTCCAACATGTCTGCTGCTTCAGTGGGTAAGAATGGGAAAATAGGAGGTGGGACAGGTGACAAGAAAGGGGGCTGATATAGAGCAACAGAGACAGAAAATAGCATAGGATGTTCGGAAAGACTGCATGAGAAATCTCAGTTCATTGGCCTCTGTGATCTACGGTGGTGACAGACCACTTCTGTGTGTTCTACAGAGGTCATTGGCTAAGCCTAGCATATTCACAGTCAGAAAGTTGGTCGAATGAACACACAAAAACTAAAACAAACTCTTATCTTCTTATGGATGTGATAATCAGCCACCGATGCCAATGTTCAGTCTATGTCAGCATCGGACACCATAGACATTGTGAGCTGAAACAACATACTGAAAGGCAGACAGCCATCCCACGCTGAGTGTCTCCCCAAGAGCACAGCAAAGTCATTCCCCGTCATGCTGGTTGTCACAGCAGCTGTGTGTAGTAGCATACCGTGTTAATGCATTAAAGAATCTGACAGGGACATGCAACCCAGAAGAATGCTTTGTCTGTCAATTAAGTTGTGTAGCCTCCTGCCTAGATGATAGCAACTCGGGGCCTTCTGTTTGCTGCCAATTGAGACTTGACAGCTGTTGATAAAATATTTACATTCTGATTTCAGTCACATTGACAGTACTTTTGGGTCTCTGGAAGATGATAATTATATGTTAGTAAAACATTTAAAATTTGAGAGTGATCCTATTGAACAGAACAATCTGCTTTTAAAACTGAACAGAAATGGCCATCCATCTTCTAAAGTATGTACCTAAAATAAAAAGTCAGTCACAGGAGGCTGCGGAGACGCTCAGTCAGTAAAGCGCTTGGCATCCAAGAATGAGGAGCCGAGCTCAGATCCTCAGCAACGTTGTAAAAGGCCATGCATAGAGGCGCATGAGTCTCATTTCAGTGCACGGAGGGGAAGATGGAGACAGAAGCTGTGTGGGGCTTGCTGGCCAGCCAGAGCAGTAAGCTCCAGGCAGTAAGCAACTCTGCCTCAGTAAGCAAGGCGGGTAGTGCTGGAGGAAGACACCCAACATCAACTCCTAAACTCCACACGCATGTGCTCACACGGGCGCATGCACTCAAACATGTCAGAAAGAAACGTTTTGCAATGAGAAAACGCACTGCATATCACAAGAGTGTAACAAAAGGGAGTGCCATTTCCAACTCAGCTGTCCAGTGTGCCCAGGTGGTCTTAGACATGGCTGGCCATAGGCTTCTCTTCTGTTCTCTCAGCTCCCTGCACAGAAAACAGTGCTTGCTGCTCAGGCAGCAGATCTGGGTTCAGGCAGCGGATCTGGGTTCAGGCAGCGGATCTGGGTTCATGCAGCGGATCTGGGTTCAGTCCCCAGGACCCACAGGGCGGCTCACAGCCATCTATACCTCTACTTCCAGGGAGTCCCGCGCCCTTTTCTGACCTCTGCAGGCAAAGCATTCATGTAGATAAATAAAAGAAACAAACATTTTAAAATTTAATAAATAAAATAAATATTTAAGGAAAATATCATAGCAAGCAGGAGAAATGGGGTGATTACTTTCATGAAAGTATAGGTTTAGAGTTTGTAGGTGGTGCTTTTTAAATCAAAGAGGGGTTTTGAATAGTTTCATAACACTGACAAGTACAATTTCAGCCCAAGAGAAGCAAGATAATTCTTGTGCTCATGATGGAAAAAGTTGTGGAAATGGGCTTAAAAATTGAAGACGTGACCTTTGTGCCAAGCAGCATACATGCAAGGCCAGAGGAAATCACCGCATATCACACAGAAGAAAGCCTTAAAGGGAGTTTGTAATGTGATAAAAACAGAACGTGTGTGTGTGTGTGTGTGTGTGTGTGTGTGTGTGTGTGTGTGTGTGTGTGTCTGAGCACGCACGTGCACATGCACGCACAAACTATATTTCCATTCTGATGTATCATAGGGGAAAAAGAAAATTCAATTTACACAATTTCTCATTATGCCATGGCTACAAACCCCACCAAAATTCAACATGTCCTTTCAGCAAGACAGTTGTTCCGTTCTTCTTGTGTGCCGCCATGACAGGAGTGCTTAGGTGACCTGTAGTGATGCTTAAAGAAGCAACCCATTTCTCTGATGAGCTGAAAATCCCGCACTGGTGATTAGTGATGTGTATTTTTTTAATGCTGTGAATTATTCACTATGATGTCAGATCCAAGCAATGTGCTCAGGCTCCTAAGGTGTACATATTTGGTCTGTTTGGAGTCTTGATGCCTTCCCAGGGATAGGTACTTTGGAGGAAATGTTTGCTAAAGGAAGGTGGTAATTGACATGCAACTTAGAGAAAAGAGGTGATATGTTTACATGGCTTCAGGGACATAGGAATGTAATCTTGCAAGAGAAGCATAATATGAAAGGAGACTCAAATTGATTGATGATTGATTGGTTGGTGGATTGATTGGTTGACTGATTGGTTGACTGAGTTCAATACCAAACACATTTTATTTGAGATAAACTATAACATGAGCATGTCTTTATCCACTGACAAGCAGAAACAGTACTGTATATGTAAATTTGAATTGATATTTTGCATTTTCTTTCTTTTCAAATGTACATTCAGTCTGCATGCAAGTAGACATTGAATTAACACATTGAGAACATTCCCCTCCATACCCAACCCTCTTTTCCTTGCACCTCCCTTTATTTCTCAAGACAATTTTACTTCTACTTTCATGTCATGTGTACCAGATGCCAAGTGAGAGAAAACTTCAAATAGTTGTCCTTCTTAGAGGGCAGAGTTTAAATAGAAAGAAAACACCTAGGACAGCAAGGGGCCATAGGTATGAAGATAACACAAGCAACTACATCTGGACATTGACGCCCACACATGGGATATGAGATAACAGGGTGGAGAAAGGTAGGAGGACAGAGTGAGGAAGCCTTTCTGTGCTAAAGGGGCTTGTATTTTGTCTCGAATGTAAGAGAACAGTACTAAAATAAAGTTTGACATGGACAAGAGATGCGAGTAACATCAAAGGGCAGCAACACACATCTCTTCAAGTACGTACGTAGAACACCGCACTTTATTATATAAATACCTTCATGTGTTTTGATCATAAGAGCAGGTGCATTCCTGTTATAGAGATGTTAGTAGTCATACATGTCATGGTTTGAGTGACTTTATCCCCCTAGAATCAAAATGGTAAAATTCTGACTTCCAGAGTGATGACATTTGAAGGTGGGATGTTCGGAAGGTGCTTGGTGGTAAGGACAGAACCATCATGAATGGGACCTAACAAAACTTAAGGGATCTCGCTGACTCCTCCTCCTATATGACAATATAAAAACTTACTAAAAGGACATCATATATGAGCCAAGAAGACTCGGTCTTGGACTTCTCTTCCTCCAACACTGTTTAAAAAAAAGATTATGTTCTAGTAATCTCTTTGTCAACTTGACACAAGCTAAAGTCATTTGGGAAGTGGGAATCTCACCTATGAAAAATATTCCCATCAGACTGGCATGTAGGCACATCCATTTTCTTAATTAATTATTAATGTGGGACTGTGGGAGGACTCAGTCCATTATGGGTGGTGCCACCTCTGGCCAGTTGGTCCTGAGTTGTATAAGAATGCTGGCTGAGCAAGCACGGTGAACAAGCCAGGAACCCTTGATCCTCCATGGCCTCTGCTTCAGTTCCTGCCTCCACATTCTTGATTTGGGTTCCTGCCAACTTTCCTTCATGCTGAACTATAGCTTGTACAGTAAAGTAAACGTTTTCCTTTCTGTGTTGCTTTAGGTCATGGTGTTTATCACAGCAATAGACAGCAACCGAGGACAGAAACCTGTAGTAGAGAGTGGGCTGTTGCTGCCTATCAGTGGGGTAGGCAATGAATAAGCAATGTCAAGTTCAGGGCCTTGAATCTGTTATGCCTTTATTTCTCCCCGTAATATTGACAGCACTTCTGATAATAGTGTTTTTTGTTTTGTTTTGTTTTTTAGTTATAGTTTCACTCCTCTCAGCCTTAGTTTCTGTCTGTAACATGGGGTCAGTGATCCACCTTGCCACTCAGGATTGCTGTGAGAATAGTAAAGAAATAGCTCATAAAATTCCTAGTGTAGCACAGAAAAGTAAGGGGTAGGTATGAGAGCATGAGGAATCGTTCCCGTCTTTAGAAAGGAAGACTTGGAGAAAGAAGATGATAGGGATCAGAAAGCAAAGCTTGAAAGTTAATTTATAGGAGAATGGAAAGCAATTAAGGCCTGCTGTCATGGCCGCAGCAAATCTGTATTTCCTCCAAGGCCGATGAATTTAATGAAAATTGATTCATTTTCACTTTTTGAAAGCTAAGGGGAAGGGACACATTTTAGAGCAAACATCTGCAGGGGCTAACTGTATGTAATGAGTTTTTATATTGAGAAGTGACATTAATTACCACATCATATCACAGCATCTGAATCCGTGAACAAAACAAAAACATAACCGAGTAAGCTAAGTGTAATTGATTAAATAAAATGCTTTTTTATAGCATCCAACATATACACATTAAAATCAGCATCTTATGATATGGTCTGTATATATCTATGTAAGTCACATGTAATTATAAAACTGTGGACTTTTGAATTCCAATTTGATGGTCAGGAACTAACCCAGTGCCTACTTCATTGTGGAGGGCCAGACAATGTTGCAATAATGAACCATATTTTCTCTCTCATATGCAGATCCTAGCTATAACACACACACACATGTGCACACGCACACACACATGCATGCACACACTTGTATATATATAATCTATATCTTTATGTATGTATACATACCCACACATGTACATATGGGTACAGCATACCATGAGGAAAGGAGAGAAACAAAGGGCATGAGTGGTGGAGAAGGACAGAATGCAGGTAACAGACTCTTGAATCACGAAGGAGGATGTAAAGTTAGTTGTTTTTCTGGTTTTGACTTTGACATAGGCTTTTTAATTTTTTGGTGGTTACAAGTATATAAGAATCTAATTGATACTGAAAGTATCAGATTCCCTGTGGCTGTTCTGACTATACAGAAGATCACTGAGGTGCATTGACTTTGGGTTCCTTTCTATGTGTGATATCTATTATTTATCAAGCTCTTGGCAACAAGGTTTTAATAAATTAAAATGTAGGCACAAAAAATGAAAAATGAGAAATTCCCATTTCATAAACTCATAATTTTTTACAAGGGGCCCTTTGCCTTTAAAAAACTATAGATTGACCTAGAGAAACTAGCCTACAAACCTAACTACTCATGAAAGTGAGGCAGGTAGATTTGCAGGTTCAAGACCTGCTAGGAGCACAGTGGTTTCAAGTCAGATTCCAGCTTAGTCAGAAGACTGGAATGTGAGCCTGTGGGACTGGGATGTGGGGATGGTAGAGCGGTCGGCTGGCATGCTCAGGGCTCTAAGTTGCATCCCCAAACTGGAAAAGGAAGTTAATATATTCTATTAGTTTATCAACAAATTTCATTCGAGTAGATGCTTAATGGCAAGCTGCGTGGACTAGAGTAATTTATATGAGCAAATGTGTCTCGCTGAGAAACAGAGGTGGGACGCAGAAACTGTAACAGAGCCAAGGATGCGTCGCTATGGAAGAAGGATGCTTAAAGTGTGTACTGGACATCATTAAATACTATGCAGAATCTTGCTACGTATGCTTCATACTGCAGATATTCTTGTGTGAGAACTGGGAAGGTGTGGTTTGCAACTAGAGCCATGGAACTGTCATGGAGGGTGACTGTGGGTGCTACGGACAAAACTGAAAAGTCAGCCTAGCTCAGAGAGAAAATCGGGGGCTCTATCTATCTATCTATCTATCTGTCTGTCTGTCTGTCTGTCTGTCTATCTGTCTATCTGTCTATCTATCTCTATCTCTATCTCTTGCCTTCATACTCTCTGAAGCTGGAACTTTATCACTTGAGTGACTACACTCAGCCTTTGCAGGGACTAATAATAGGAATCTGATATTAATACGTGGTCCAAGGAGCATCAGCTGAGAGGTTATTGAGGCACCGCAGACTCTTTGACCCCAACCTGGCTCTACTGAGTCAACAGTGTCTCCAGGTGACTCATGGGCACACTAGAATTTGAAGGCCCTGATATCAAGGTTAAAAATGTGGCTTTAAAGCACATGGGTGTTGATTCAATGATCACTACCCCGGGAGCAAACTGATTTGTTAACCTCCTTTGCCCATCTGTACTGCATAGTCATAAGCACCTCATAAACACGATCAGGAGAGACAAATGAGGTAGTTACAAGTAAGGTGTTTATATATAGCACCTGCCTTTTACCAAGCACTCGATAAATGTTGGCTGTTTCAATTGTTTCCTCTCTGCTGAGCAGGGGCAAAGGGAGACAGGGGGGAATGTGAGATCTCTGTACTTATCTTCTCCCCATCCTGTCTCAACTCTATGCTGCCTGTGGAATAGAAAACAGTGGCATTTAGCTTCAGGCACAGATCTGATAATGTTCTCTGAGTTTTCTTCACTCTTAGATACTGTTTCTTTTTTCATGTCACTTACGGTCAAGTCACACTGCTTCCTTGAACTTCACTTCCTTCCGTAGCTTAGGGTTATAACTTCAGCCTACCTTTCGGTGTTAGGAAGATCAAATGAAATGGTCCATATGGTTCTCTCTCTCTCTCTCTCTCTCTCTCTCTCTCTCTCTCTCTCTCTCTCTCTCTCTCTTCTCATTAGAAAGAATTGTTTTTAGAAGGTTAGCATGGCAGGACGATGAAAGGCTACATAACATGATGCACTGAGTCATGTCAGCAGTGACATGACTTAAAGGACAGACAGGGCCGTGCCCCTCTTGAACACTGGGAAATAACCACTAGGGGTGGGTGGCCAAATGGTCAGAGCAGATTTGTTCAGTAGCTATTGTAGTCGGGGAAGAAACAGTTTGGTATAGATCTGAGCCAGATTCTCATACGACATAGATAGAGCCAAAGAGCAAGGTGGGGTCAGTGGATTGGTGAGTATTAGAGGACCTGCCGAGGCAGAGCAGTGGTTGGTACTCCAGTTAAGTAGATCTCTCCTTACGATTCTTGGCGAAGGTGAAGGGATCAGACATGCGTGGCCTGAGAAATAGAGAAAGATGTTCTTGGACAGATCCACAGAGGAGTCACATGTCAAGGGTAGACTATCAACAAGCTGACTTAGCAGAATTGAGTTACAACTAAGGAGCATAGAAATGGAGGGGAATGTAAAAGGATCACGGAGCACTGGGCATTAAAGTTCAGAAGAGAACAGCTAACCCTAACCCTAACCCTAACCCTAACCCTAACCCTAACCCTAACAACCCTAACCCTAACCTAACCCTAACCCTAACCCTAACCCTAACCCTAACCCTAACCCTAACCCTAACCCTAACCCTTGGTTCAGAATTGTGTCTACAACAAGAGTAAGAGGGATAGTCGGGCTCTGGTTGCAGACTGGATGGAGGGATAGGTGATTACCTCATCAGAAACAGAGGGCTCCACAGACAGAGCCAGAAGCTGCTTCTTAAAAATGGACCAGACACCTCAGTTAAACATTTTCAAAGGTATTTAACTATGGAAAATAGGCCACATACACTCAGGAAGCAGGGTAAAATGAAACAGGCAAAAGGGAAATTTTCTGCTGAGACGGAGGCAGGAAGAATTGATTATACTTGCTTGAATTTTGAAAGACAAAAGATTTTTTATGGGTGGTGCCAGTGATGGACAGAGTCTGGGAAAGAAGATGCTGGGGGACATGGCAAAAGAATCACCGGGGGCCAGGGGAGTTCTTTGGGAACTCCAGGTGGACAGATTGAAGCAGAATGTTGAAAAATAAATCAAGACTAAGCTTAAAGGAGCATTGCTGTCCCATTCTTTATTTCCAGGAGGTACATGGTCACTTGGTGGTTTTGAACTGGAAACTGAGCTTTATTTTGCAATGTTGACCTGACATCCACCACTGAGGTGAAGCAGGAATTGGTAAGCAGACAGAAAAAGAGTTACTATCAGTGGTGGCCCAAGGAAAAGCAACAAGGTACCAAGCTGCACTTGCGATACAGTGGCTTCCATTATCCGCCGTTTTGCTTCCCAAATTTTTGTTGCCTACAACCCATTGCAGATTTAATTTTTTTAAAGGAAAATTTCACATGTAAACAACTCCTAAGTTGTAAGTCATACATTTTCCAAAGCAAGTTGATGAGGCCTCCTGTCATTCTAGTCAGTCCCACTTAGGACATGACACATCTCCCTCTCACACACAGTGTCCATGCTATATGCCTATTAGACATACTATTATGGTATGGCAGTACTTTGTTCAAGTGACTCCTACTTTGTTTAATAATAGGTTACAGAGCAGAAGTCATGCAACAAAGAAAATACCCAGGCACCAAGCATGGGAGGACTCATTAGCCAGTACTGTATGCAATGCTTCAGGATATAGATGAAAAAACAATGCCTATGGGGTTTTGTATTGTGATTATTTTTTAATATTCCTGCTCAGGATTTGACCATATGTCACCATGAACAACAAGTGACCCCTGTATGTCAGAAAGAAGTCTAGGTGCCAGAGAAAAACAAGAATCATTGTCCTCTCGTGGGGTACTATTCTTGCCAGCTTCTATCATTGGTTATATTTTTATTAAAGGTGGTGTGAGTGGAAGTGCAAATGTTACGAGGTCCTTGTTCTATTTTTGTGCCCCATAGAGGGGAAGAGAAAAAGGAAGAGTTCTATTCATGTGTCACAGTTCTAGACTTATAGTAGTTGGCTAATTATAAGTTCCATTGTCTTGGTCTCAAAAGGAATCCATGAGCTGAACTAAGTATAGTCAGGACTCCCAGACCCCAGTGATTACACAGCTGCAAACTGTGCAGCCAGAATGTCAGCCAGCCTTAGTGGTTTTGCATGCCAAATGGCCAAGCAGAGTCAAGTCAAACTGTTCCTTGTTTTGTCACCAAAAACAACTTTTTCCCCCCAGATCTAAGAATAGGGCTCAAGGCTACTTCACCAAAACCTTTAGTCTCCTCTTTGACCTCCTAGACTGAGCTGGGATTTCTTTTCCATCTGTTGAATAAAAGATAATCTTACTTTCATTTTTCAAAATTAAACACGTTGTCCATGTTGTGTGCATGATGAAGAGGTGGCTGCCTGCTGTGTGATTCTTTAAGCCAGAGATTGGCTGTCTTCATCTTATGTCCTCTTGCACTCTCTTGTCTGTCTGCTTTTTCTCATCTGAGGTTAGTTTGTCCATCTGTACAATCAGGCAGGCCAAAATAATATTCAATCTTGAAACACCTCTTCTATGGGTATGCATTCTAAAGGCTTTGTAAGTAATGTAAAATAAGCATTTGGCTTACCGCCAATTATTCTTTGGGCAGAAATTAATATTGAGAGCTGGAAATGAAGCTCAGTAGAAGAGCAGTTGCCTGATAGGCCCAAGCAACTGGATCCCACCCTCAGCATTTCAGGTCAGAAGGTAAGGAGGTAGGTAGATGATAGGTGGATGGAAGGATTGATGATAAATAAATAGATAGATAGATAGATAGATAGATAGATAGACAGACAGACAGATAGATAGATGATAGGTAGGTAGGTAGGTATATGGATTCAATGGAGGACAAATAGATAATAGTAGATACATATTTTCATGATAGGTAGATAGAGGATGGATAAAGATACATACATATATGATAGGTAGATAGAGGATGGATAGATTATAGATAGATAGATAGATAGATAGATAGATAGATAGATAGATAGATAGATAGATAATACAATGAAAAGGAACTGAAAATTGATGTTAAGATTATGGGTGATATTTTTAATTGCATCATACTTTTATGCTGTCCATGGAGAATTTTAAAAGCTAGCTTTAAATCTTTTTTCCAACTTGATTAATCATATTTTACTTTTATTACCTGCCTGGGTTCTTACATGCCTTTAAATTTGTCAATGTACACATCAAAGATATTTTTTCTTATGTACCAATGGGTCACAAAATCTATATTTCAAAGTGTTTCGGGAGGTGATATAGAATTCTGAATGTTTGGCTTTGAAAAATAGGGCCATTAGCACTAATTGCTGCTAACATTTTAAGAAAAATCAATACAGTATAAGGTTATACTAAGTACCTACTCCTATAGCAAAAAAAAAGAAAGAAAGAAAGAAAATAAAAGAAAAAGAAAGAAATAAAAAAGAGGGCTAACAGGGAGCAATGGGAATATAACAAGCGTGTATGCAGGATGCCACCAAGCATTGTTCTAGCTGTGCCCTGATCTGGCTTTAAGCCTCTTGGTGTTCCAAATAAAAAAGAAAGCTACTTGTATTTTAATGAAGAGAAAACGTGTTCTTTTCCGAGTTCTAACAATAAAAACAAAAGCATACGGAAAAAAAAAAAAGAGGGCTAAGAGGGGCTCCCGACAAGAACCCTGGCTCTCTCCAGCCCACCGCTAGACACATCCCATCATCATTTTACTGGCACATCTCTGAGCCTTCTTCTTCCATGAGAAATTTTTAATAATATATTTTTGCTTTTTGTTGTTGTTGTTGTTTTTCAAGACAAGGTTTCTCTGTGTAGCTTTGGCTGTTCTGGACTCACTTTGTAGATGAAGCTGGCCTCGAACTCACAGAAATCCACCTGCCTCTGCCTCCTTGAGTTCTGGGATTACAGGCATGCACCACTGTGCCTGGCTCTATATTTGCTTTTTATTTCAAGTGGATAACACTCGGTCTTTTATTGGTGGAAAGAGCTGAAGATAAATTCAAAGTGCACTTTATGCTTCATTTAATCAAAAGTGGAGATCAATTTTTTTTCTATCTGCCCCCAATCAAACACCACAGAGAGGGTTATAGGATAGATGGAATTTGTGGTACTCATTCAGATAAAGCATACAGGAATTAATGTGGACTACACTCAAGGCATACAATCCAGGTTTTATGTACCTTATATATGAATGAGGGAATTCTTTATGGTGATGGAAATGTTCTACATGACACCGTTCAGAACAGCAGCCATTGGATGTTTGTGGCTTCTGAGCACTAGACATGGGGCCAGTAAGACTTGAAGAAATGAAATTTCAGTTCTTTGGGCTTAATTTAAATTTAAAACAGTCACAAAACAGAATATGGCAGCATCTACCATATTCAATGACAGGTCAACTTTCCCATTTGAAGTTCCTCCTCTGAGCCACAGAACACAGAAAAATGTTTGAATTGTACCTTCAAAATGTTCCTAAGGATAGGACAAAGCTACCACAATTCCAACAGGCATAGAACAGACTAGAACTTTATACTCCACTGTGTAATTGAGGTCCTACTTTCATAGACACTGAAAGAGGAAGCTGAGGTTTTTGTCATTTGAAAAGATCACCTCTGACCTCTAAATAGGACCAATAGAATGTTTTTTACTCTCTGCTCCTCACTCTCGGCTCTAATCATCTGGACCCCTGCCTTCCAATTGCTGTTTTTATTATTTCCGCTCTCCAGCCTAGTACTGTGCTCTTTCCTCGTCCTTTCACACTCCTCCACCTCCCTACAAGTTACCAAATCACATGACCTTTCAAGGCACTTTGACTTGAATCTTCTGAAAAGCATCCGTAGATAAATAAGCCTATGAGAATTCTAGTCCTTTTGCTTCCTATAAAAAAAAAATACTTAAATGCTCCAGAAAGGCATGAAGGGCATGTGCAATAATGAGGAATAATGATTATGATAACAGCTCCATGGTTGGTGGCATCTTACTGTATGTCCGATGCTTTACGTAGCTCCACGCGTGTACTTACCTTTTGTAACCACATGGTGAGGTAGCCAAGATGGGGGCATTGTTTTCAGGAGTTTGTGGGTATGTCTGTATCGCCAACTTGACTGGGTTTAGAATCACCATGGAAACACACTTCTGAGTGTGTCTGTAAGGTTCCCACCAAGGTGTAACTAAGCAGGGAAGTCCTACCATCAGTTTGGGTAGCACTATACCACAGGCCTATGGTCCCAGAGAACACTAGCTGAGCACCAGCATACATCTCTCTTGGATTCCTGGCTATAGATGTGCCCTGCTCCTGCCGCCAGGCATTCCCCACCGTGATGGACTGGACTGCACATCATAATCCTGCACATCATAATCCTTCCTTCCTGAAGTTGTATTTGTCCTAGCATTGTAAGGGTGACCGATACACCAGGGAAGGAAGGAGGGACAGGTGAAATGCTTAGTTATTTCACAACAGGGAGACCGTCCTACATCATGCTGGATTCACTGAGTGTAGAACACGTGCATGAGCACCAATATCAACCTTGAACTCTAGTTAAGGAGAGCGTATCAACATTGCTTCACTAATTGTGACAAGGGGGCCATGCTAATGTGAGGTACTATTAATATCACAAGAAGAGGTGTTAAGTGTGATGGGAGCTAGGGAAGAAAGAGTGCATGGGAGCTCTTTGTAGTTTCTGGTTAATTTTTCTGCAGTGTTAAGACTACCCTAGTGAGTAAGAGCTGATAACTGTAATAGAGTCGAGTGTGAAGAGAGAAGGGAGTGGGATGGAGCAGAGCTGGATAAAATGGACAGGACAGGACAGGACAATGAACAGAGCAGTCTGAAGTGGACCATGTATCCTGTGACAGCCGCTATAGGAAACATCAGCTTTTGAGGTGCCTACACGCGGATGTGTGGACTCTCATATACACGCCAATGCACTGCGTCACAATGTAATTATATATGTATGGGTTTTATCATATACAAATATTACTGTAAAAAATAGTTTAGCAAAACCCCATATTATGGATCTCAGCAAATACCTACTTGTTACCTCACTGGAAGCTAACCAGGATCCTAGCAAAGACTGCAAACCAACTGCACAGAAGAAGGCTTTCCACCATGGACTAGTAGATAGGGCATGTGATTGGTATAAAGCGTCTATTTCTGAAAATGATTGCACATAATAGTGGTAGGAGGCTTTATGTAGGGAGGCCTCTCACTGTTGGAAATAAGAAAATAATCCTTCAAAATGTAGATGGCGGACTGCTTTGTCAGGACAGTTTCTAGCCTTCCTGATTCTGTATAGTAGCATTCTTACTACATTTTCATACAAGGCTGGGAATGCCTTAATTGTTCTTTTCACTCTTGACCAACTGAATTACACTCTGTCACTGGTATCAGGACTGCCGTGTAGGAAACTCTTACAGAACCATGAGTGTGGAAACCGTGTTTATTTGGTTCTCCCCGTGATCCTACAGCCTCACTCGGGAGTATGAAATGAGTTCACGCCAGCAAACCTAGTTTTGCACTGTCTCACTTCTCGTCCTTCTAGTTAGTGTACAGTCTGCATCATCCTGAGTGCATCATATGTGGAGACCGGGTTTCCTTGTAGGAGGTGAAAGTCTATTGGTAATTTAGATGCTAGCTTGGAAAACACACAGGAGACCTTGTCACACCCGAGTGATCTAGCCAGCCAGTGAGTGAGGTGAACTCAGAGGAAAGGACGAATATACACCGAGGATTTGTGTGCTCCAGCAACCGCGCTGACCCCTATGTGCTGATTCTTGTACGGATCCCCACAGCACTATCGAACCCTTACCTTTGCTCCTGACGACACCATAGCGGAGTCCTGTGAGCACACTGCCTCAGACACTCTCCAGTGATGGGTTGACTGAGAAAGCGGCAGACCTTCAGTGTGAATGCAGAACACAGTAATAGCTGACACCTTCTGAAAGGGGCGGAAACGCAGAGGGGAAGTCAGTTTCAGAGAGGCGCATTCTTACTCTGTGCCTTGTATGCATCATCTTGCATGAGTTGCTCACAGCACCAATCCAATCAAGCCACCTGCCTCTGCTCTCCCTCCACTGCAGGCTTCCACATGTTGTCCTGTGTTTCCCTGAGCCTAAACTCTCTTCTCTCCAGCGCCTTCCTATAGAAACCCATCTCCACTGCATCTGACAGAATGAGTCTCTGTCTCATACCCTTTCTCCCTTACCTTAGCTCGTGAGAACTTGCCCCGTGTAACTCTACTAGGAACCCTTTTGTGCCTCCTCAGTCTAAAACAGTATGTAGCAAGTATTTAGTATCCTGATACATTGAACTTGGGGGATTTATAGGGCTGGGGAGACAGCCTCAGCAATTAAAAGCACTTGCTATTCTTGCAGAGAACTGGGCCTTAGTCCCTAGAATCCACATCAAGTACAGCTCCAAGAAATCAAACTCTTTCTTCTGGCTCTCCTGAGCGCGCGCGCGCACACACACACACACACACACACACACACACACACAGAGAGAGAGAGAGAGAGAGAGAGAGAGAGAGAGAGAGAGAGAGAGAGAGAGAGAGAGAGAGAGAGTGAAACAAAAATAAAATTTTTAAGGTGGGTTTTTTGAGGGGGGAGGGTCTGTATAGAATCTCTACCACCTAGTTTTATTAAACATTACTGCTACTTTAATAAGCCTTTCACTTAAGGCCAGGTTCATTTCAGAAGGAGACTCCCAACGTCCTGAGTCCCTGTTCCTAGGGTTCAGTTTGAACACCGGTCCAGTTACCTGAAGATCCCTTCTGCCACTAAAATCTCCTGCCCAGAGCATTCTGATGCTTTTCTGTGGCGCTGGGGATAGATTCTCACATGTCAGAGGAGTGACATTTTGGGGCTTCCCCCAATCTGTTTCTAAGCTCATTTCTTGCACCTCGGCCTTGTTTTGTTCCCCTGTGATCACTTAGTGTGTATCATCTCTGTCATCTTTATTTTGACGCTTAGCCCCGAGACACCTCCCTCCTGTGTTGTTTTATGAATTATGCTCGTGCATTGAGTCCTGGCTTGCCTGTCCACCACTTCCTCCTAGGTCTCACTATGAATCTTTGCCATCACCACACTTCCAACATCATTACATGCCACAGAATACAGGTAAGGTAGATGCCAGGTGACAAATGTTTGTCCCTACCTCCTATGTGCCTAATATGACATTCTTATCTCACTTCTCTTGTAGCATGATTATCTTTTGCCCAAAAGACTGCATACACATCCAAAAAGCGAGCCAGATTAACACCTCCTTATTCTACTGAGACTCCTTTTAGAGTGATTAAATATAGATCTCAAAGCAGGTGCAGAGGTCTTGTAAGATTTCTTTTTGACAGGGGTCAACAGTCAGACTTCTTTTTCTGTACTTCTTATTTTAAAGGTGAGACACTTACAAAAAGATAGTAACAAAAAACATAAAAGAATCATGTCTATGGGAAAATTCAAGTTCTAAAGCTGAATAACTTTATGTTGCTTAGACTTGGAAACACAGCTAGCCTTCTGTGATCTAGAGTTACATGAGAAACAAACCATACATTGGTTGCTAGAGAAAAGAATTCTAGTTTGTCCTCTCAGAGTATGGCTCCAAAAGCTTATGCTCTTCCTGGTAATTAGGACATATTTTTGTTCAGTTTTCCTCATCATAGAAATCATTTGGGGGCTTCCTCCAAAAAAAAAAAAAAGGTAGTTCTAGGGATAATGGGATAAGAAGAAAAATGCATACTTTATTTTATGGGACACCAAGAAACTGAAAGGAACCTTTGTCTCTCCAACTGGCCTCCCAGGCTTTGAACGGACCAAGCCTTTCCTCATCCTTCGTCTCTATCCTCAGTCACTGTACTCTGAGCTTCAGTCAAACTGGGAAGTCATGAGCCCTTCAGAATGGAGCCGCAGTCATTTAGTGCCATGCAGGAAAAAGCTCGGGCCTTCTAGACACACTGCCGTTCCTGTACTGCTAGCTCAGAGCCAACTTGCCCATAACTGCAGCACAAATTTTCATGCCTTAAAAGAAAAAGATTGGGTGAACATAGGTCCAATTTTCATTCTTTTCAATTATGTTACAGTCTTTGTCTTTGTTGCATTGAATTGGTTTCTTTGTTGTTAGCAGCTCATGGCCTGTTGAATACACTGGCCATTCTGAAGACAAACTGCTGTTTCTCTGCCATTGCTTTTTTTTTCTCTCCGAAGGGGGACTTATTTTTACCAGGCAGGATTTACGTTGTATTTCTTATTTGCTGAATAACACTTTTTATACATCTTATGACATTTATTCTTCTATTTTGTATGGAGAGAGTGCTACCATGCAATATGAGAAGGTCAGAGGAGGTCAGCTTATAAACCGCTAGTCTCTCCTTCCACCATGGAGTCCTGAGAATTGAACTCAGGTGGTAAGGCTTGGCAGCCATAGAGGCTTTATCCACATAGCCTGCTGGATGACCTTGTCTTGTTAATATGGAGACTAAGATTCAGAGGCTGGACTTTTCTTTAAATTGTTCAAATCTTGACTTATTCTTGTCAAACACATCTAAGCTTACCTAGATTAGAAGTGTTTGCCGAGTTGAAGTGGTTTTTTTATATTCCTTCCTGCAGAGGGGAGAGAGTTACCATTGGCGTGTATTCCTACCAACACTGGTGTTCTTATTCAGTGGAGTCATAACTGAATTACTGTAGTTTCAGTTTGCATTTCCTAAGATTTACAGGAGTGGGCCAGCATCCACTTCATGGGACTACCATACCCCTCAAATTCTCCTCACTGTTTCTTCAACTTGTTGAAGAAGGCAGTTCTCCTTTCTCTGCCCACAGAGCGCAAGTGTCTACAAAATGCAAAGCCCAGATGTGAGCTTCCCATCCTGGCTCATCCATCACCGTCCTGCCCCACCTGTCCTTGGAGACACCTACTTCATATGTTTTCGTAGTTGATATGCTTATTAAAGAGCATACAGATCACATCCTGTCAGATCATATCTTTTATATATATATATATATATATATATATATATATATATATATATATATTATTAAGTTATTCATATTACATCTCAATGGTTATCCCATCCCTTGTATCCTCCCATTCCTCCCTCCCTCCCATTTTCCCCTTATTCCCCTCCCCTATGACTGTGACTGAGAGGGACCTCCTCCCCCTGTACATGCTCATAGGGTATCAAGTCTTTTCTTGGTAGCCTGCTTATTTTTTCTTTGAGTGCCACCAGACCTCCCCATCAAGGGGACATGGTCAAATATGGGGCACCAGAGTTCATGTGAGAGTCAGTCCCCAGTCTCCACTCAACTGTGGAAAATGTCCTGTCCATTGGCTAGATCTGGGTAGGGGTTTGAAGTTTACTGCCCATAGTTTGAGCAGGACCCCTGGGCCCAGATTCTCCTGTCATAATATCTTGTTACTTTATCATGAAAATAGGTATAAAACTGGGTTGGATTTTGAGAAAGAATGTTCTAGGCTTGCGTAGTTAATTGAGAACCAAATTCAGAAAGCTCAGACCAAACTACACAAAAGAAAGTCCTACAACTTACTACATCCAGGGTCACCCTGAGACAGACAGAGGAAAGGAAAGGCATGTTGCTTTGCAGAGCTTAGAAAATTCTATAAAATTAGAAAATTTTTCTCATCTTCATTTATATTCTATTAATTTTAATTGTGATTGATGCAACTTGTGTCATGGCTACTGAGGTGAAATGTGACATATTGATTACTATTTGAGAATTGGCATATAGTTTAATATTGAATGAATCGCACAAGCTTAGATTGAATTCATATATTTGCTTCCTCTGGTGTTGAGTGGATTAGCATCTCAAAACAATGGCACTTTTATTTGTGATCGACAGCAGTCCTGTTTCCTCAGATGGCTGGACTGATGTGTGGCATGCCAATGGCTACATGGGGAATGGCTTTCTGACCCTCCATCTGCCTCTCTAACTTCAGCTGCTGCATTCGCTGCTTTTCTGACAAGAAGCAGCTTGAGGATGGAAGGGCTTAATCGTGGCTTACAATCTGAGGAGATGCCGGTCGTGGCAGGGAAGGCACGACAGAAGGAACAAGATGCTGCTGGTCACATGGATGCAGTCAGGAAGCACAGAGCCATGGGTGCTTGAACGGAGCTGGCTCTCTGGCTTTCGATGCATTTCAGGACTGGATCTCAGGGAGTGATGCCACAGACAGACGTGTCAGAGGCTTGACTCTCGGTGATTCTAGACACTACTAAGTAGATGATCTGGAAGCCATTATGACTACCACCTTCTCACCACAGACTATTTCTTGCTTGCTTGAATTACTCATCTTGTATCGTGTGTACCACTTAATTCTGGCACAAAGGGCTATGGACCCTTCATTTCACTCCAGAATTTGCATGCAGATAGACTGTCATCTACAAGAGAGACCAACAGTCTGGGAACCAAGATCTGGGTTTGTTTTCAGAGTACTGAGGTTAGACCTGTTGACCCCAAGAACTTCCTCAAGTGTCCACATAGCCAAATAGGAAACACACTTGAAATAAATATTTTTTTTATTAATCAGAGTGCTGGTAAGCTGCTAGCTGCTTTTCTTTTTTCTTTTTTCTTTTTCTTTTCTTTTTTTTTTTTTTTTTTTTGAATGCCTTACTAAGTCTTCTCCCCACACAAAACTTAGCTTCTCGAAGCAAGACATTTTGATTTGTTTTTCTACTTTCTCTGATTTAGTTTCAGATAACACCTTAGCTTAATCTCCAATCTGTTAAAAAATCTCCCCAATAACAACAAGCTTGCTTCCTGTAGTTAAAAAGAATAGGACGGTCTGGGATGCAATTGGAGGATGCAAACACTTCTGGCATTGGGTATCTGGTGTGCTGTCATTTGGACTCTGTCTTATGTGGCTGTTTCCTAGGTATTATTGCTTGTGGTTGCCTGGAAATTGGTTTCTATCTCCAGGGAACATACAGCAGGAACTGCCTTTTTAAGCAATCATTCCTCTTTAAAGCCACAGTGATCCCTACTATGTTACAGGGTCTCAGAGAGCTTAGAGCAAGCGTAGTTTCTTGATTGGAAAAGCATCGGCAATATAAATGTCTATCTTCTTTCATAAGGGCAAGGTGAGTTGGGGGCAACCCAAAGATTTTTCTCAACCATCGCTTTGATGGTTAGAAATTGAGCTGAGAAAAAATATTCTGGGTAGTTTTACTTGAGAAATTTTAAAAAGAGGTGAGGGGGTAGGAAAAAGAAGAAAGACGTCCTCTGCCGTCCTGCAGCCTCAGCAGTTTCATTTCTTATCCTCTAGAGAATCATCTGGATTCCTCTGGTACTTCATTTTTCTTACATAGGATAAAGTTTCTTCTTCTTTAATCACTAAGTGGCCACACCCACTTTCTCCACTGTATCTTCCTAACAGTGTATTACCACCCCTTCTGCACTCTGACATTGGGACATGACATGTCTTCTACAATGTTAATCTTAGAAAGCCATGTGGTTGAGCCATCACCAACAACAATCACAGAACAGTGTCATTCTCTTCAGAGCAAATTTATGATTTTGTTCTGAGTCACACCCATGGCTATTCTGGGCTACTGGTGACACATCAGCTACAGGGGTCATACGTGGAACTCAGCCATAGCCTCTTGCACCCACAAGACTTCATGGAAGCTACTGGAGCACTAAGGCTGCAGAAGTGGTCACTCGGAGGTGTTAGCTCGTGCTCCGGAGGACTCAGTTCAGCTCCCAGAACCAACATCAGGTGAGTTCAACTTCAGGACATGATAACGCTCGTAACCACAGCCATGCTTGCACACAGAGAGAGAAAGACAGAGAGACACAAAGACACACACACACACACACACACACACACACACACACACTACCACTAGCTTTTTTTTTTTTTTTAGCAAGTCAATACAGTTGATACTTTTTGGATGACTATGTGACTATAAGGTAGATATAAATGTATAAATGGAAAATAGTAAGATAGATAAATAGGTAGGTAGGTAGATGATAGATAAATAGATATGATAGATAGATGATAGATAGATTGATATATAGATAGTAAAGAAAATAAATGAGAGTCCTGATTTGGTAGGAAATATGTAGGCACTGATCTTCATGCTACCAAGACAAGCGCTTCACCAGTTGAAGTCTTCTTCCAGGCCTCAATCATGACTTTTGATAAGGAAATATTTGGTTAATTCTTTCTTAAACTTCTTCAATAAAAATACAAATAACATTAGATGGTGTGCATATAAACATTGGCTGCATAAAGGATCTGAATTCAGGTTTGTCTGAAGGACTCTCACTGAGGCCTTGAATTTTAGGAGATAGATAAGGGCATAAAAATACAAGTGAAGGTAGCAAAGCACTGTGTCTCCGCTCCCTTCTGGCCTGCTGTCCACTCTGACAGGACCTTCTGTTTGCTCTGCTCCTCTGAGAGGGACTCACAGGCTGAAATCGTCATGACCTGTCACACAAACTGCTACTCACTCTGTCTCCTGATCTCACTTTACTGTCAGAAGGAAGGAGAAATTAGACAGATTAGATCAGAGCAATGACATTATTGTATGGTCGATTTTGTGTCACTACATCTTTCCTTTTTGTCTTTTCTTGATTCATCGGGTGGGGGAGGCAGGGGGAGATGAGTCAAAAATGGATGACTTTGCAGGAACAGTGTTAGAGGGTATGTGCAGCCAGCAGACATAGAGATAGACATTCCTTTTGTGGGTCAAACCTACAGATGACCTCGCGTCTCAGCAATGAATAGTATAAACACCGATATTTATTTGAACCGCAGCAGAAACACGTTATTTTTCCCCTGCTGAGTGCATGAAGCATTGTTTTAGCAAGTGAGAACTCTTCTTTAGAGTTTAACCACCCAAGTGCAGTAGATGTTGTGTTTCTCATTGGAAAAGGTTACCAAGCAAGTAACTCTTCAGAAAAATCACCTTGGATATATGATGACATTACTATAGGCGTGATTTAAAGTGAAACCAATAAATTCAACATGTATTAAAGCTCGGTGAAAAAACAGCTCCAAAGCAGTGCTCTGGGTAAATACATAATCAACTTTTCCTTATAAGATTTATTTTACTTTTAAAATTATGTGTATGTGTTGTTGTGTGCCTATAAGTACAGGTGCTTTAGGAAGACAGAAGATGGTACCATATCCCCCTGGAGCTAGAATTAGAAGCATTTATGAGCTTCTCAGTTTGGTTCTGGGACTCAAACTCGGGTCTTCTGCAATCGCAGTACATGCTCCTAACTGATGATTTTGTTTTATGCTTTACACTAGGGGGAAATTACTCAAGACAACATATTTTTTAAATATTCATATGATATTAAGGTAATTAAAATGAGAAAAAGTGTTGTAAACTCATCCACAAAGGTATTATATTAACCCCTCAAACACAGCTACCATCTACTGTTCTTTATGTTGATCAGGGAAATGAATGTTTTGGAAAATTTACCCAAATAATAAGCCTGTGTGAAGAGCCTGAGCTAAGAAAAGCTTGACCACTGAAGCCTTATCGCAAATATTTATTTTGAGACTGAAATGGGGACTGGAATACACACACACATACTCACACACACACACACACACACATTTAATTTGTACACATATACATGTATACCTGCATTCACACATATATACATACATACATAAACACACATATATATACACATAAACATGCACATGCATATACACACATATATACATACATGCATGCATGCATACACACACTCACACACACAGACACCCTCAGAGACGCATTACAGAGTACCACGTATTCATATGATTCCTTTGTGTTTCATTTTGGGATAGAGATGGGCTGACCTCATGTCTACCTCCTCTCCATGGCGGATGAGCTATAACGAGGTCACAGAGTCTATTCACACCATTTTAGAAATTCCTCTGAAAGGATTCAGGCGGAGATAGCCCTTGCATTTAAGAGTTACACATTAGGACAGGCAAAGCCTTTCAAATAATGTAAAGCTGTGGTTTTTTTTTTTTTTCTAAATTCTTTCTGTCCCTGAGTGTCTGGACTCAGGATAAAGGAAGATTAAAATCTCTATACAAATCCATCTGAAAGCCACCACATGGAACAGCTAGTGAGAGGCAAATTAATGGTGTCTAAAATGAGCCTGCAACTGAATAGACATCACCTTGAATTTTCTGCCACTTATTTCATTTGCCTGTGACTCTCTTTAACAAGAGAGATTCCTTGAAAGTGAAAGACAATTGGTTTTGATTCATTATAATAATCTAATGCAAAATGCAAATTCCTCTTCTATGTATTATAATGCAGATACAACATAAGCACGTGTTAATGCCAAGTTGACTATAAAGGCTTGCGTTGCTGATATTATATTAATATTAATATGTGAAATGACTCAACGATGCCCTGTTTACTGGTAGATACTCACTACTGTATAAAACTTACTCCTTCTATTTTAATCTTTGACAGTGATTGTTTTAAACAAAATGATGTGTGTGCTTCCAGCAACTTCTATGCTCAGACCACATGAGACGTCAGTAAATATTTGTGAATGAGAATGAATAATTCAGCTGCACTTTCTTACTTTAAACACAAGCAAATGAAATTATCCCACGGCTAGGAACTGACTTCCCTGTTGAATTAGATATGTGAAGTAATAATCAATAACAGTGGTAATGCATCATCATATTGGAAACATATCCAGTATACCTGATAAGTCAAAAAAGATAGGCATCTTTTAAAAATGATTTGGACAAGGTCAAGGGGGCTGGAAAAGGCTAATCATTTGTTAAGCAGCTCTTCTGGACCGTGTTACAGCCTGGCTGCCTCCTACTTTCTTCTCCTCTGCCTACGTTGACGTCAGTCAGGCCCCTTTATGGTATGGGGAGAAGGGACAGTGGATAAAGTGCTTCGTACGGGAGCATGAGGACCAGAGTTCAGATCCCGGAGCCTGTGTAAAAACCTATGGGCCGTAGTGACCACCTATAATTGCAGCGCTGGAGAGGCAGACACAGGTGATCAGAGGACAAGCTGGCTGGTCATCAAGAGAACCTCCCTTAATAAACGAAAATGAAGAGAGATTGAAGAAGAAACCTGTCATCAGCACATATACACCCAGACCCATTCACACATGAGCATGAGCGCGCACGCACACACACACACACACACACACACACACACACACACACACACTTTGTTACAGGAGAGTCGTACTAATTAAAGACTCTTTGTGAAGCCTCTGTGGGAAAACCTGAGGGTAAAGATATCCACTGTTATAGACACCGTTCTATGTAGAAGCAGGTGCCTGCTGGACAACTGAGTAGCTTCCCATGTTGGTCATTTTGTTAATAATGTGTCCAGATCTAGCTCTTTCCCATTAATTTAAAAGTTTTTCCCTCTAAATATTTAATCAAACTGGTCTCAGCAAAGGTTTGCAATGTCTTCTTTTTAACTTTATTCAAATGGTCATGAATAAAATAATATATTCTTATATATTCTTATATATACTTTGTATGATGCCATAATTACTCAAGCCCACTAACCACATTAGCCATTGGATTTGTACTCACATTAATCTTTCTTTGGGACTAATACTGTTGTGAACCCCTGAGTTTATGTCTTGAAAGTACTTCAAGACAGTTACAATGGCATGAGCTTTGTAATTAATAGTCTGGATTGCAGTTGGATTAACACATACTCTTGAGGGTTTGGGGTGTAGTGCAGTTGGAGGAGTGTTTGCCTAGCGTATGTGAGGCCCAGCGTTCTATCCCCAGCACCCCATAAACAGGGCACAGTGGTGCATACCTATAATCTTGGGACTGAAGTCACAGAAGAGGGTTAGGAACCCCGTGTCATCTTGGCCTCACACTAATTTCCAGACCAGCCTGAACTACATCCGAGACTGTCTAAAATTAGAGAAATAAATAAGATAATGCATACTGCTCGGTAGCCATGTGTCTTAATTCATCTTAGCCTTGGCTGGTAGGACCTGCCAGTAAAGCTAACGGGATCAACCTTACAGAGCGCTGCGCTTAGAGCCTTTGGTTCACATCTCAGGAGATCAGATGCAAAGTAGCCACATGTCAGCACATTATTAACAGATACGTTTTATGTCAGAAAAGGGTAAAGGGAAATGGTGCGCACAAAGAAGGAAGAATGCCAAACTCTGGATCACGGAGCTGTGACCTGCCAGAGTGAGGTTGTCCCTCACCCACACCCACATCCAGAGGCCACTGCTGGTGCCAGCCAAGGTGTGGAGTCTGCCAGCCCTTTGCTTTCTCTGTGTTCTCAAAGACGATACCCAGAGTGGCAATGCAGTTAAAATACGGTGTTGGGGATTGGGTGATTTGGGAGATCCTCCTTAAAATTAATTAGTGGATAACTCTGATCTAGCTAATGGACAGGACATTCTCCACAGTTATGTAGAGAGTAGGGACTAACTCTGACATGAACTCTGATGCCTCATATTTGATCACCTCCCCTTGATGGGGAGGCCTGGTGGCACTCAAAGAAAGAATAAGCAGGCTACCAAGATGAGACTTGATAGCCTATGACCATATAGTTGGGGAGGAGGTCCCCCTCGGTCGTAGACTAGGGGAGGGGAATAAGGTGAAATCAGGAGGGAGGGAAGAATGGGAGGATACAAGTGATGGGATAACAATTGAGTTGTAATCTAAATAAATTAATAAAAATTAGTTAATAGAGAGACTTGGAATGGAACTAGAAAGCTGAAGGCAGTGCCTTAACTGAGATGCTTTGTTGTGTCTCCTTGGGGACAAGGCTCCTGTGTCACTTGTTTACACATTCTTAGACTTTGATTGCACCCAATCCAGACACAAAGTGCACATTTCCTAACTGAAGAAGGAATGGGTACACTTAGGAGACAGAGGGTCAAGTTTTAAACATCTGCAAACCACCCATTTTTTAGCAAAAGTAAGCCTTTGAGTTGGATTTTATCCTAAGGCCTGACTATATCCCCTTTTCAATACACAGTCTAAAACTTTACAGTTAAGACTTATGATGCTCCAACGTTATAGAGAGTTATGAGTGACTGGTCAGGCAGCAAACTGTCTCTGTCATTTTTTTTTCAGTTGGAAGCTACTAACCTGCACTTCCTGTTTACTCAGATAATTAATTTTATTCCTTCTCAAGTCTCTGATGGGGTTGAAGACCAAATAGTTTGGTTTCACAATTAAGCTTAGTTGCTTAGGGTTTAAGATGTTTTTAGGTCTAGAAAGATTTTTTATTATTATTATTATTATTATTATTATTATTATTATTATTATTATTATTATTATTATTATATCCCAATTGTTATCCCCTCACTTGTATCTTCCCATTCCCCCTCCTTCCCTCTTTCCTCCTATTCCTCTCCCCTAGACCTGTGACAGAAGGGTGCCTCCTCCCCCACTATATGGTCACAGCCTATCAAGTCTCATCCCGGTAGCCTGCTTACCCTTCCTCTGAGTGCCACCAGGCCTCCCCACCAAGGGGAAGTGGTCAAATAGGGGACACCAGAGTTTATGTCAGGGTCAGTTAGATAGATGTTTTAAGTTGATAGAGAGGAGATATGATAGATACTGATTTACACTCAGAATTTTAGACTAACCAAGGTAAGAAAATGTTTTCTTCAAGGTTCCCAAATACAAATAGCCAAAACACTATGAATGTAGCATTAATATAGTTTCTCATTGTTTTGTGGTTCTTCTTGTTGTATGTAGTTTAGTGTGTGTGTGTGTGTGTGTGTGTGTGTGTGTGTGTGTGTGTGTGTGTAATGATATAAATGTATACATAAAAAATTTAAAATGTTATTTGAGAAGACTTAAAGGGACTTTTTCCTTTTTCATGTTTAAAAACTGTTGTACTTCTGATTTCTAAAACATTTAACGTTTTCTTAAGAATCTAGTTCTGGTTTGCTTTCTGTTGCTGTGGTCCAACACTGACCAAAGGCAACAGGGGAAGGGAAGGGTTTACTCAGCTTACTGGTTGATCACTGAGAGAGGCCAGGACAAGAGCTCCAACGAGAGCCTGGAGGCTGAAAGCAAAGCAGAGGGCATGGAGAAACACTGCTAACTAGCTTGCTCCACACGGCTCACTAAGCCAGGACTGCCTGCCCATTGGTGGCACTGCCCACGGTGGCCTGCCTGTTGGTAGCACTGCCCACAGTGGCCTGCCCATTGGTGGCACTGCCCACAGTGGCCTGCCCGTTGGTGGCACTGCCCACGGTGGCCTGCCCGTTGGTGGCACTGCCCACGGTGGCCTGCCCATTGGTGGCACTGCCCACGGTGGCCTGCCCATTGGTGGCACTGCCCATGGTGGCCTGCCCATTGGTGGCCCTGCCCATGGTGGCCTGGACCCTCCCTCACCAGTCACTAATCAAAGCATGCCCCCACAGACTTGCCTACAGGCCAGTCTGATGGTGGCAATTCCACAACTGAGATTTCTTCTATTCAGAATAATTCTAGTTTCTGTTAAATTGACAAAATAAAATTTTTAAAAAACAAACAAAACATTTAAACCAATATACCTTTGTTGTTGCAATATGATAGAAAAACTGTAACAGTTCCAGAGATTGATCCGTTCTTTCTGTTGGTCTTCTTGTTTGCTTTATCTATGGCATATGGCGATGCTTTTAAGAATTGGTTAGAGAGTAAGGGGGCATAAAACTCTTAATGATGCAAGTATTTGATAATCTTTCATTTATTGTGTGGGTTTAGGATACTTAAGGTTATACTGTTTCCCCTTTTCTCGTTTCTTTGAGACTTTCATACCTAAGCATAAACTTACATCATTTCTGCCTCACACCCTCCTTCACTCAACCCCTCCTGTGGCCCCGCACCCCCTCCCAGTTTCATGATCTCTTTTTAAGTTGTCATCATTACCTATATTTATACATACTATGTAAGCCAAACCTTCTGGTTCTGGTTATTGTTTCCCACATGTGTATGTGTTTAGAGCTGAGCACTTGGGATTGGGAAACCTACCCAGTGGACTCACTGCTGGGAAAGGCTAATTCTCCCTTTTTCCTGGCAACCATTAATTGCATGTAGCTTTTCATCCATGGGTAGGCTTTGTGAGGTGTCCCCCGTGCACACTGTCATGTCAGCTGATGCTGCCGTTGTTAGGGAGACGAACTTGTTGTATTTCAGAGGCCATAAAGAGGAGACACTATCTTAAAGCAGTTGTACTGGACATCTGGCTCTCTGGCTCTTCCTCCTCCTGTTCCTCTAATGTTCCCTGAGCTCTTAAGTATAGGGCTTGCGCTGTAGAGGTATCAACCACAGATACATTAGCCCGTATCAACCACGACCCACGGCCAGCTGCTCGGTGCATCGTGACCAGCCTGTGATGACCTCTGCCTGTTGCAGAAGGAAGTCCCTTTAATGACGGGTGAGGCCTGTGGATAGGAGGATAGATGTTGAGAATGAAGACAGGAGTTTTGCTGGTTTAGGAACGTGGCCGCAGCAGCCTCTTCTCTAGGTCCCGGCTAACTGGCCACAAGTCGTTGGCCAGGATGTTCAAATGAAAGAGCATATTGGTCCAGTTATATGAAAATATGACAAACTTACCGTTGATTAAGTCACAAAGGTTCCTATTCAAAATTTTAAAGACTAAAAGTTGAAGATAATAATTTTTTTAAAAAAGTGAACTTGACCATGTACATGGAATTCTTTGAATGAAAGTTCTTTTAATAGTATCAATTAGAATGACAGTATGTGCTATTTCTCTTGGTTATTGGGTTTGTTTGTCTTCTGAGATGGATTCTATATTGAAATGTCACAGTTTAAGATGCCAGAGGAATGTTGAACAATGTAGTACTAATAAACCCTTTATTGCTTTAGCTTCGACAATGCCCTTTGTGCATTGAGAGATTCATATAAGAGTTCATGCTATGTAAATGTTGACACAATGGGGTAAAAGTATGAAAGCATGAATAAAAATGTGAATTTCTCTAATTAGAGTGTTCTTTAAGAAGTGGGAATAAAATTGTAAAATAGCACAATTTGTGAACTCAAATTTTGATTTATTGTTTTGTGTGTGTATGTGTGTGTGCATGAGTGTGTGTATTTGGGGGGGCGTGTGGTGTGTGTATGTACGTGTGCATGTATGTGTGTATGTGTGTGTGCCCATGTGTGTGCATGTGTCTGTGTATGTGTATGCGTATGTACAAAAACTCAGGTTCTCATGCTTATATGGCAGCTACTTTACCTTATCCCTAACCTTAACTTTATCCAAAAACATGAGTTCATACCCCAAATTTAGCAAGTCTGCTTGTAAGGTGGATTACCTGTTTTTCATCAGTATGTCTTCCAAAGGTTGTGCCTCTTCTTCCTGACTTTATGATGATTTCTGGTTTCATGCAGCTTATTTATGCCAAACATCCTTTTGGACACCAATATTATAACATCAAAGGAAGCAGAAACTAAATAGTGCTTGCACTCCAATTAAGGGGACATGAAAAGTGTAGAGAGTCTCACGTCCACCAGCACCACAGAGGTGGAGCTGAAAAAGGCGCAGCGTGAGGGGCAGGCTTGTGACTTTCTGGAAGCTGTCGTGTTTCCTTTTAAACTTGTCTGTGTCCATCACACTTGTATGGTGGATCGCCACTGAGTACCATAAAGAACTTCCAAAGTTTCATTTCCAAGATTTGGTTTGTAAAGATGTGATGGGTTATGTTTGCCCTAAGAATTTCCGCTCCCATATGTTGCTAAAATATCCTCCTAATTCTTACAGAAGGAAAGGATTGTGTTTTAAAGGTCAAAGGCTGCCAGCTCTTCCCCCATTTAACCAAGAGGTATCGATAATAAAGTCCATGCATTCGGTTTGATTTAAACAAAATGTCATCCTAAGAGCAACTGCTAAGCAATTATCTGAAGATAGATTAGAGTGACATTAAGCTGTGTCTCTTATGTCTACCTGGGGATCTCATCACATAATAATTCACCCATTTTTATGCTTTAAATACTCTTCGTCAGGAGAAGATAGCCAATCATAATTTTAAATCATCTCTAAATGTTTTATGTGATGCTAACCTTTTCTGTTCGGTCTTGCTGGATGTGATGCTGAGCCCGTGTCAGATGTGGAATGGGGTGTCCACTCTCACCTCAGGATTTACAGCCCCCTAAGCCACACTATCTAAGGATTCTCTTAATGACCAAGTGTCTAGAAAGATCGACTGGAAAGCGGAGAATTCAAAGAATTCCTAGCTCAGTGTTTTGACAGGGACCCCGAGGCAAGAGACTCCAGGGAACAGAAGGCTCTTAATAAATTAATGACTTCAAATGTCACCAGTATCTGCATCAGTTCCCTCTAGATGCCTTTCTTAACGTCTTTTCCTGGTCCTATCTTGAATTTGAAAGTCTTTGGCCAGCGAAATGGCTGAGCCGTCAAAAGTGTTTGTCACCGAGCTTGAGGACCTGAGTTTGTCTCCTGTAATCCGCGTGTCATAAGCCGACTGCCTACTCACTCCAGTTGTTCTGTAGAACATGTGTGCAAATGTACATGTATACACACACACACACAAAGGCTTGTACACATACACAAATGAGTACATTTTAAAAGGTAATCAAAAGCTTAAAAGTTAGTCTCAGTTTCAGATAAGCTTGAGTAAAACAATGGCTCTTAATAAGTATCTGAAGGCTGGAATCAGCCCAGCAGGGAGATAAGTTTGAGAGATAAAGATGGCTACTGCTTTTCCCCCCTAAATTTTGCATGTGTGGACCTGACTTTCCTATGGGACATGGTGTGTGTGTGTGTGTGTGTGTGTGTGTGTGTGTGTGTGTGTGTAATTGAAAATATTAATATCAAGTAACTTAAGCCCAGTTAGATAAGACTGACATAAAAAAAATAATTAAAGGTCTGTAGCTCATCACAATGCAGACTAATGAGCTCTTCATGAAGAAGCAGCTGGGAGGAAGGGGATGCTGCCTCCACTGCTTCAGAACTGCATCATCTGTTTTGAGTAGGATCTTCGAGTGGCTACAAGAGGACCCTGCAGCAGTGCTCCCTGCTGATGAGACCCTTGTGAGCCTCCCAGATTGACAGGTCAGGGCAATGTGCAGGAAAGGTCTTTAAAAGGGAGGTGTTGATCTTAGAGCCTGATTGAGGTTATCTTCAGGAAGTTGTCTAAGCTCAACAATTAATAAACGGGACCTCATGAAACTGAGAAGCTCTGTAAAGCAAAGGACACTGTCAACAGAACAAAGCGACAGCCTACAGACTGGGAAAAGATCTTCACGAACCCTACATCTGACTGAGGGCTAATATCTAAAATATATAAAGAACTCAGGAAATTAAACGCCACCAAGCTAAGATAATCCAAGTTAAAAATGGGGTACAGAACTAAACAAAGAATTTTCAACAGAGGACTATCAAATGGCTGAAAAACACTTAAAGAAATGCTCAACACCCCTAGTAATCAGGGAAATGAAAATCAAAACGACTGTGAAATTATGTCTTTCACATGTCAGAATGGCTATGATAAAAAACCCAAGTGACAGCACATGCTGGCGAAAACATAGGGAAAGAACACTGCTTCATTGCTGGTGGGAGTGCAAACCTGTACAACCACTTTGGAAGTTAATCTGGCGCTTTCTCAGTAAATCGGGAATAATTCTACCTCAAGACCCAGCCATACCACTCCTGTGCATATACCCGAAAGATGCTCCACCACACAAGGACATTTGCTCAACTATGTTCATAGCAGCTTTATTCATAATAGCTGGAATCTGAAAACAACCTGCATGTCCCTCAACAGAAGAATGGATAAAGCAACTGTGGTATATTTGCACAATGGAATACTACTCAACTATTAAAAATAAGGAAATCTTGAAATTTGCAGGCAAATGGATGGGACTAGAAAAGATCATCCTAGTGAGGTAACCCAGACCCAGAAAGACATGCATGGTATGTACTTACTTATAAGTGGATATTAGCCACGTAATACAAGGTAACCTCACTACAAGACAGAGACTGATGCGATAACCAAGGACCAAGGTCCTAGACCCTCCGCTCAGATGTAGTAGACAGGCAGCACATCCTCCTTGTAGGTCCCACAATATGGAGAGTAGGGACTACTTCTGACATGGACTCTGGCCCTCCCATGTTGATCACTTTCCTATTGTGACTAAAGGATAGGTCAGCCTCTCACAAGGTAGGAATGACTGAGAGCTGTATTTCAGGAAGATGATTTCCAATCCCTTTACACGTAGCAATATGTGTGTGTGTGTGTGTATTTTTTCTTTTTTTGTTTAATTAATTTATTTAGATTAGATGTCAATTGTTATCCCATCCCTTGTATCTTCCCATTCCTTCCTCCCTCCCGCTTTCACCCTATTCCCCTCCCCTATGTCTGTAACTGAGGGGGACCTCCTCCCCCTCTATATGATCATAGGGTATCAAGTCTCTTTTTGGTAGCCTGCTATCCTTCCTCTGAGTGCTACCAGGCCTCCCCATCAAGGAGATGTGGTCAAATATGGTGCACCAGAGTTCATGTGAAAGTCATTCCCCACTCTCCACTCAACTGTGGAAAATGTCCTGTCCATTGGCTAGATCAGAGTAGGGGTTCGTACATATATACATACATACATATATATATGTAGACTATATATATATACATATGGTATACAGTGCATTGGTATGCACTGTAGCTTGGCTGTGTATATGATAATGCAGTTTTCAGATTATCTTGTATCTGTGGAGTTTTAAATTTTAAAACAACAACAACAAAATCAACAGTCAGAAATATGGAACATAGCCAGAGCTGTTGAGCCAGGCTTGTAGTGCCATCTACTTGGAAGTCGGAGGCAGGATTATGACTTCAAGACCTGCTCACACTAAGATGAAGTTCAAGGCCAGCCTGGGTAATTTGCTGAAACCTTCTCAGAAACAACACATTAAAATACAGGTTTTGAGTAGTGCTGGAGTGATGCCTCAGCAGTCAAGAGTATCTGCTGCTCTTGCGAAGAACCCGTCCAGTTCCCAGCAGCCACACAGGGAGCTCACAACCAGCTGTGACTTCAGCTCCTAGAGTTCCGTCGCCTCAGGCTGCCACAGACACCTGCACTTATGTGCGCAGACACCTGGTGCATGCACACACTATAAATAAACATGTTAAAGAGATGGGGTTAGGGATATGGCTCAGGGTTCCAGTGTCTGCCTACCACGTGTCAGGTAGTGAGGTGTAGTACCACTACTGAGAAAAAGGAGGAAAGACTAACTGCTTCACAAAGCTTAGCAACATCAAAAACTAAGTGACGGGTGGTTGACAACTGAATAGTGAGCCGTCTGAGGCCGCCCTCAGAGCCGTACAAGGCTGCCTGAGGAAGGCACTCTGGGAGATCACTCGAGGACACAGTCTTCCCTCTAGCCGTGCTCTCAGAGTCTCACCACTGTCTAAAGGGCCCTGCTCATCTGTGCGCACACACGGATCCTAACCGCTGCTCCATCACCATTGTTCTTGAATCAATGAATGCCCCCCAATGAAAGGCTAGAATGAGTAATGGACGCCAATCTAGAGGCTGCATCAAAGACCCGTGATTCTGACAGACAAGCGCTGGCTGAATGGAGGAAGCTTCTAATGACGCCGTCTGGCTCTAATCTGAAAAGCTGGGAGGACTGCCAGCACTGGGGTTCACAAACCCAGGAGGTTACAGGCTTTGGCGTTGCCTAAGGGTTTATTATCATCTTGATTTATGCATTTGTGTGGGTGTGTATCTGCTGAGTAGATGCCACTAGCACACAGGTGCCCAAGGACTCTAGGAGGAGGACATTGGATCTCCTGGAGCTGGAGTTAGAGATGGTTGCGGGCCACCAGACGTGGGTGCTGGGAAACAAATTCGGGTCCTCAGCAAGAGCAGCCCCTGTGGCTGATAATGTCTTTCCTTCAAAACAGACCTTCTTTGACGTAGGCAGTGTCAGCATACTTTTAAAAATGTGTGTGTGTGTGTGTGTGTGTGTGTGTGTGTGTGTGTGTGTGTGTGTGTGTGTTTCTCTGTGTGACTGCAGGAGCATACATGCTATGTGATAACGTATGGAAGTCAGAAAACAGCCTCCGCTGTGGGATGCAGAGCCTCACCTCTGTCTTGTTTGAGGCAGGGTCTCCTGCTGCCCCCTCGCTGTTGCCATGTTCCTCAGACTAGCAGACCCTTGAGCTTCTCAGGGGTCTCCTGTCTCTTGTTTCCTGTCTCTCTAAACTACTGGGACTACAGAGTCCGTGTTCATGAGCTCTGAGTATCTGGACTCAGGTCCTTTATCCGTGCACACCAGACACTTTATGCCCTGAGTCCTCTCTCTAGACCAACTCTCCATCTTTAACATGTGGTGTGACATAGGAAAAGGCCGATGCCACTACTGGGTAAGAAGCGCTTGTGAAATGTGAATTTAGTCACATCGAGTTGAGTCACTGTAATTTTGTTTGTTGTTGTTGTTAGTTGGTATTAGAATGATCTCTCTCCCTCCCCCTCCTTTTCCTTTTTCTCCCTCTTCTCCCCCTTTCCTCCCACCCCATTCTCTCTTTCCTTCTCTACCTCTCTCCCCCTCTCCCCCTCCTTGCTCCCTGCTTTTCCGCTCTCTCCTGCTCTCCCTCCCCCTCTCCCTCTCCACCATCCCTTCCCTATCTCTGTCTCCTTTTCTGTCTCTTTCTAATATCTCCCTAAGTACGCTGGAGTGACCTTAAATTGATAATCCTCCTGTCTCAACCTCCAATAGGCTCATTCGCTTGGCTTTTTCCTACCTCTCACTTAAAAATACTTTTAGTTCTTTTTTTACCTTAAGAACCTGGGCTTTAAAATCAAATGAATTAAAACATTCCAGTCTCTTGTGCATTAATGAGCATATGAAATGGAAATGAACTGAAAATTCTGAGTCACCTTTTGTATTTTCACTTAAATGTTAAATTCTAAAATTACCACACTAACCTTGATCTATATTTCTTCAGTGCAAAATAACTTCTCTTATATTACATTGTAAGTCATATATAAAAATCTTTGTCTTTAACTTTTTAGAAGCAATATGTATTTATTAAAATTTATGCTGCAGAAGAATAGAAAAGGCAAATATAGATAGATTTAAAACTAATTTTGAAAATGGGTAGATTCGGAGAAAGGGAGCCATGAGTGGAGAGGGGGAGTCTGAAGGGAGGAGGAGACAAATAAAGAGCATGTGGGGATATAGAAGAGACAAAACATTATATTTTCTTTCATATGGCATGTATGCATGTGGCAAAAATGCAAGAAAGACTATTTAGAAGAAATAAGGGAACCAGGATGAGGTGGGATGCAGAGGGTAGGGAGCCGGGCTTATAAGCAAGGTTCAGTAGGGTACAGGCATGAAAATGCCACATTGAAACCTATCATTTTTACACTAAAAAGAAATATATTTTTAACATGTAAAAAAAGATTCTTTTGTTTGTTTGGGGGTTTTGTTTGTTTTGATTTTTATTTTTTAGATTAAAATCTCACTCTTTGTTCTGGGACTCACAGAAACCCTGGTATTTCAGCCTCTTGAGTTATTATTTTATTTTCCGGAGATGTTTTCTACATAAAATTTTTAGTATCTGACAACACCAACCTTACTATTTTGTGCAGTGCCTTGGGATACAAGCCTTGACAAAGCAGCAGTGTGTAAAATGCTGAGACTAAGGAAGATGGCTCCTCCCTGGGCCACCATGATGTTACCTGGGTGTTTACTTTGCTTCACTTTCATGAGCAATTTGGTGGCTCTTGAGGTGTCAGTGACCCAGATCACTGCACTGGAGACTCACTAAGGTATTCTTGAGTGACGACGGGAGCTGGCACGGACACTACAGCCTCTGGAAGTGAGGCTGTGACGCTTGCTGTGCCGTAAGGATCTTTGCTGTGCTTACAGCAGCTTGCTTTTTGTCTCAGGGTGAAGCTAGAATGAAGCAAAGGAGAGAAAACTCACTTTAAAGTGCTCTTTTAAGAAACAAAATGGGGCTGGGGAATTGGCTCAGCAGTTTAAAAAAACAAAATTGCTGCTGGCCCAGAGGAGCCAAGTTTAGTTCCCACCTGCTCACCACCGCCTGAAACTTCAGCTCTGGAGGGGACCGACAACCTCCTGGTCTCTGCAGGTGCGCGTGCACACACACACATACACACACATACACACACACACACACACACACACACACACACACACACGAGAACAAGTGAAAGACATATACTTACACAGATACACATGCATACACATAACTTTAAAAATACGTACTTTTAAAAGATAAATTTTCAAAATAAATCTTCAAAATATTTTATTTTTGCTATTCCATAATTAGATTTTCACTTTGATTTTGAGACAGCTACTCAACTTCATCAACCTGAGGAATATACTAGAGAGTATTTGAGACTCACGTATTCTAATCACTTCAAAGCCGTTCATCCTGATTCCTTTCATCATTTTCCACCTTTAGGTTGATTAAACTCGTTCTTTGACAAGCTCATACATGTGTGTAGCGATTCTTTTTACTGTCACCCACTACTTTCTCTCATCTGCCCTATGTCTGCCACCCCCTCCTTCGCCCTACATGTCCCTTTCCCACACCTTGTGTTGTTTTGTGGCCTTCTGATTTTAACCCAGCTGATTATGTGGCCACAGGCTTGGGCAGAGCCATTGGAGCCTGGTGGACTCACCATTTGATACACAGCGAAGGCCATGGTTGTCATTGTCCGCCTCCCCAGAATCCAACAGCTGCCAAAAGTTCAACAGGGAGGGATAGGGCCCCACGACTGGCTCCCACCCATGATCATGATCATCAACGTGATTAGCCATGTTGATAGGCTCAGTCTTGTATGAGCCCAGGACAGGCTGCTGCAGCTACGATAAGCTCATGTCTGCAATGGCTGTGTTGTGCCCTGAAGGGAGTATTTTGTGTCTCTTAAGGAAAGAGTTGTTTCCGTCAGCATCCTTATACTAATATTTCTGTTAACACCCTCCTAAGGAAACATCGTGTCTCCCTTGCCATATATGCTAGACCATGTTCTCCCTCCACACCAGTGCTCACAAGGCAGAGAACACGCACGCTTTTGCCAAGGAATGTTTAGACTTGAAGCCAGACCTGTTGTCACTTTCCAGGGTTTGGCCTTGGGCAGGGTCCTACTCTCCTTAAATTGTAGTTTCTGTATCATGAGAACAGAGGTGGTGCCTACCCTTTGGCATACAAGGAAACCCGGATCGAAAGTGCAAGTGCACTTTTGTAAACTGTCAACTGCTCTAAGATGTAAGCTGTCATTGATCTGACAGGGCAAACACTGATGTCTCGCCCTGGGAAGCCTCTCCCACCTGTCATTCCCACCTCCCAGGTGACTGAAGGGTTAGGCATTCCCTGGGTGTGTCAGTTTCTTCCCTGTTTGTGAAATGAGAACTGTGAAACAGATCGGGGTGACACACAATTATGATCTCAGAGCTCTGGAGGCTGAAAAAGGATGATTGTGAGTTCAAGGCCAGGATGGGCTATGGGCAAGACTATATCTCAAATTAAAATAAAATTTAAAAAAAGAAACACAGGAAGGAAGGGAAGAAAAGAAGGGAGGGAAGAAAGGAGAGAAAAGTGAAAATTATGGAAGCACCAAATGGGAAAGTGCGATTGACAGCAGAAAAATGTGTAAAGAGCCTGTAGAGAAGAGCACCAACAAACAATACTGTCTTCAACACACTTATTCAGAGCCAATACGGTAATAAATATGTGAAGAAGGAAATGAGGATATTTCTTTTAATTTAGCTCCCATTTTATGAGATTTAGTTCTTCTATTCATCACCGAATAATATATGTTTGCTGCACAAGACAAAAACAAAGAAGGAAAGGAAAGTCCCCAGTGATTAGCCATGCAAATGTGACTGCCACTGAGTGCACTTCAGAAGGGAAGGTGCTCAAGCCAACGATTGCAGGGAACCTGGACCTGGACAAACAAGGACAGCGGAGGGATTGGTTCGGGTTGCAGAGAAATAAGTCCCTAAGAACACAGTGTAATGGTGTGGAAGGGAGAAGAAAGCAGTGGAGTTCAAAGACTATGAGACTGACATGAACTCCCAGCATTCCGCGCCCCCAGGCAAAGCCACACGGACTCCACTGTGGCCTTCATAGGATGTGGCTGCCCCCTGATGGAAAAGTCCCTAGAGACGCTCTGTAAGAGCTAGCCCATGGACATTGCCCACAGGAGCCGCATCCTAGCCGTATGCTTTAAATACATAAATACATAAGTAAGGAAGGTGTATGAGATGATTCAGGGGCTACATGCTCTTGCTACCAAGCTTGATCGCCTAAGTTTGGTTCTAGATATTAGAAAAAGAGATCTGAGTTCTGCCGTTGTCCTCTGACCCCCGCGAATACATTCTGTCATGTGTATGTACAGAAATACACATGCACACAATGCACACACATTAAATTTCTAACTTTAAAAAAATTGTTAATGGAATATAATACTGAAGAGTAGCTGACCCTGAATTATTCATTTTCTACATACACAATAAGCCATGGCATTTGTGGGTAGTGAGTGAAAGCCAGCAACCCAGAAAGGAGGAAAGTGAGTGACTAAATCTCATGTCCCTTTCTGTATTCTTGCATATGGAACTGAAGGAATATTCAGACATGTGGGGGAGCATGTAAACAACACTGAGAAATAAATGACATACCAAATTTTCACATGAGTTTTGGGAAGACACGTATTAGAGGTAATTACTGTATGTAAGCCATGCACTATGCTGGGCACTATGAATGCTGTGCTGCCTGTCCTTGACATTGCTACATAATTCTGAGCATATTACTTCAAATTTTGAAAAAAAATCACTTTTCTATTTCCTCCTGAAAGGTTATTATTTCTAAACCACTAAGCACCCTCAAGAAGCATTATGGGACTTCTTTTGTTTGTTTGTTTGTTTTTGTTTCTTTTTTTAAGATTCATTTATTATATGTTACTATGTATACAGTGCTCTGCCTGTATGTACAACTGCAGGACAGAAGAGGGCATCAGATCGCATTATAGATGGTTGTGAGCCACCATGTGGTTACTGGGAATTGAACTCAGGACTTATGGAGGAGCACTCAGTGCTCTTAACCTCTGAGCCATCTCTCCAGCCCCCAGGACTTCTTGAATAGATGAAGTTTGAATCATATGTGTTTAGCTGATGCAGTGATTCAGTTTACAGCTGTGGACCCTTCAAAGGCAAATCATGCCTCCCCTGATAGCCTGACATTCTGGAATTTTCTATACAATGCTTAATTAAGAAAGAATGAAGTGAGTCAATTGAATAATTACATCATTTGTAAAGGAGTGTGTGTGTGTGTGTGTGTGTGTGTGTGTGTGTGTGTGTGTGTGATTTAAAGCACAGAACATGTAGTATATTCTGAGGCAAGTATGTGCATATTTCACCACAGTTAATTGTTCTGTACAGAAAGGTCTAGTTAACTAGGACAGCTGACCTTGCTTAGTAAAGCCTTCACTGACTGGCTTGTCCTGCCAGACGCCTGTGGTGGCCAGCCACGACCCTACCAAAGGAGCACTGACTTCAGTGGGGAGTTACCTCTATGCTCTACTGCATGAGGTTTGACCTTCCAGATGACCAGGATCTTCTTCCCAGAATCACTTGTATTAAATAGAAGAAACGAGCCAATCAGTTCTTCCAGGCAAGTTGGTGTGTTCTCACAAACTGAAAGCAGTGAGTTTTAAAATTGCAAATGCTTAGTAAAACCACTGTCTCTGCACATATATAGAAATGGTATCATTTGATCAAGCATAAAAACATTTGCTAAATGTATACAAGTTGGTGGTAGCCAATTGTGTACCTAAAGAGAATTTGGAAAACACCCATCTTCTATACTAAGCGTGAAAACGTGGATAGAACTTTCAGTCAATAGCTAGAAGATGAAAGGAGCATTCGAGAAGAGGCTCAGGAAAGTTCAGGAAGACACAAGCTTCACTTCTGTTGTTTTCCTTTATCCTATTTCTAACGTCTGTCTACTCAGAAGAACTAAGTTTCCCTTCACTCTAGAAGAAGAAAAAAATGTATCGTGGGTTCCTGTACCTTCTGATCTTTAATTAATACTTTTATGGGGTTTTTTAAAGTTGATATCTGGGAGCTGGAGAGATGGCTCAGTTGGTAGAGTACTTGTTGCACAAGCAGAAAGACCCGAGTTCAGGTCCCCAGCACCCACATAAAAGCCAAATACAATGACATGTCCTGTGTTCCCAGAGTTGGAGAGGACTTCAAAGGCCCTCCGGGGCATGCTGGCCAGGCAGCCCAGCCAACTTATGAGATTCACGTTCAGTCAGGGAGTCTGTCTTGAGAGAAAGAAAGAGCTAAGAAGGAAAAGGAAAGTAGAGACCAACTGAAGAAGACACACACCAACTTCTGACCTCCATATGGATGTGCACACTAATGCATATGCACCTGCACATACTTGTGCAAACAGGTGAAAGCACACACGTGTAAAAAAATTTATATCTAACAAACAACCTTATAAATGAAGTGCTAGGTAACAGCTCCTGGGTTCTTTTCTCATTTCTGTGTATATCTTTCTAAGTTCTAATGTTCTCTTCCATCCTCCCTTTACTAAACCTTGATATTATATAATGTTACTATCTCAGATTTAGAAAAGACCTCAAAACTATCAGCCTAACAGCCCCTCTAAGGTCTGTCACTCTCAGCAAGTTGTCCATTTACTCTTGACAGGCGCACATTCTGTGTAGGAATCTCACCATCTCACAAGTCAGTCTAATTTACTGATAACTCATCTCTGACTGCTGGAAAATTACATAACCCAAAGAGCCAGACCAGCAGTCTGCCTCTTCTCCCCTTCAGTATGAGGTCTGCTCTCTAGAGGGATCATGAAGAGAACAAGCCTGATTCCTCTCATACCCGATAACCCTTCAGAAACTTGACAAGAACTCTCAAGCCTTCTTCCAGCTAAGTGTTATCAGTTCAGTCCTGTCCCTATGTGATATAGCTCTGAATTCTATTAACATTCTGTCACATACAAGATGCTGATCGCTTGTGTAAACATTCCTACTGAGGCAGGATCTAGGTAGCTATGGCTGCATTCCAGTTTTGAGTCCTTGGATATCTGGGATGAAAATCAAAGAAGATCTAGGGGGCCTTATTCCGTTAGTTTGTCAAAAATCTACCATATTTTTCATATGCTACTAAGTCATTACTCATTTAAATTGCCTGCCCACTTTGAAGAACATTTTGGCCTATTGGCCACTGTCCAGCTCCCTTAGCTGAACACAGTACAATGGATCTGAACAGCTTGCTGTGTCAATTATTGTGAGTACTTTTCCTCATGGGTTAAACCCAATTTGGCATTGATATTTGAACAAGTGCCCATGCTATACACATGTGTATGTATGTGTGTGTGAAGGTCAGAGGACAGGCTAATGTGCCATTGATCATTAGCTGTTCACCTTGTTTCCTGAGGTAGATTCTCTGATTGGCCCTGAGCTTGCTGATTTGGCTAGGCTTGCAAGCCCAAGGAGTCAACCTGCTTCCATCTCCTCAGAGCCGTGGTTCTAAGCATGCGCCACCACACCTGGCATTTTTACATGAGTTCTGTGGACTGAACTCGGACCCTTGTCCTTCCGTGGCTAGCACACTACACACCAAGCAATCTCCCCAGACTCCTGTTTTGTCAGATTCCTGTGCACTTGCCCTTGAAGCATTTTTTTAATAGCTAAGGTTGCTAAGAATGTGGGACACTTTTTCATGCCTTCACTCTTCCAGCCCTCCAAAGGATCATGTGCAGAAAGGACCTGGCACCTTACAGGAAGGTAGAACACTAAACTGAATTCCTGTTTTGTTTTTACAATTGTATCATGGTAAGCAACACTAGACTCAGGAAGTATCCAGATTCCTAGGACACCTTCCCCTTCCCAGATCCCCCACATTTCTTTATCTTCCTTTGGTCTTTTCTCCTTTATCAAGACTGGGCGTTATAGTGTCCAGGTTCTGCCTTTTAAAATGACAGGTATGTGAAAAGTCAAATAAGGCTTAGATCTTTGTTGCGAGGTGCCAGGTGGCTCTGATACCTAATTTCTCATAACTTATGTAACATTGCCTCATAGTTTTCCTAAATTCCTATTCATAACATTTGTTCTGCCCCAAATCTCAACAGGGCTTCAAGTCAGAAATTCAAATTCCTCCATGTAGAGTATGTAAAATTCCTCATGCCCCACCCTCCTCACCTACCCAGTGGTCAGGGGGATCACCAGGAGTCTGAGGCCATCCTTCCCTATACAATGAGCTCTAGGTTATCCTGGGCTATGAAGAAAGACTCTGTCTCAAAGAATTAGTTAGTACTGCACTTGGAGTTTATGGTTCATTCACTTCTACCAAGAATTGTTTCTACATGCAAGCTTTCAGTATCAAATTTGCCCACTCCAACAAATTTTTCCAGACTTGAGAGAATAATTATTGAAGGCCGCTCTTTCAGATTTGGGGGAGTGGTGAACTCTGGTGCCCCATATTTGACCACGTCTCCTGGATGGGGAGGTCTGGTGGCACTCAGAGGAAGGACAGCAGGCTACAAAGAAGAGACTTGATACCCTATGAGCATATACAGGGGGAGGAGGTCCCCCTCAGTCACAGTCATAGGGGAGGGGAGTAAGGGGAAAATGGGAGGGAGGGAAGAATGGGAGGATACAAGGGATGGGATAACAATTGAGATGTAATATGAATATATATATCACATGGAATCAGATCCTACTGAGGAATTGAATCTAGTAGTGAAAACAAACATATATCAAAACCTTCATCCAGCAGTCATAAGAAACCAAGCTTGGCGACAAGTGTCCATAACCACTTGGTAGGTAAAGGCAGAAGAGTCAGGAATTCAAGGCCATTTTTGGCTAAATGGAGAAGTAGAGGTGAGAGTGAGCTACATGAAACCCTGCCCCACAAATAAAACAAAACAAAAGGGAATGATGGGCACGTGGACTTATTAATTAATGAAAAAGGCCTTTCCGATTAGCGTCAGATTTGACATTTCCACTCGACAGCAGCAGGGTGGCTTTGTGACTGTAGCATTTCCACAATGCACGTGCACTTGTCTGTTAGGTTTTCTATGACGGTCACAAGGACACTACTTCTGGCTTTGTTTGTTTTAAGGGATCTTCGTTTGAGGGAAGTCTTTAAAATTCCCCTTCACAACTTTGAAAAAATACATATAGTATGAGTGCAATATCTACACGAATGCCTTTAAAGACACTGCTTTTGAGAAGGGCACACACATCTGCACTGCATCCGGCCCCAGCAGAGACACGGCAAAAGCAACAAGGAGCGTGCTCAGGGGAATGGTGACTAGACGAGAAAAGCTTTCCTCCATCCAAGAACAGTTTGGGGGAGAATAGTGACTTTGGCATTTTTTGACTTTGCAAAGTTTTTATTTCAGTTGACAAAAAAAAACAGTTAACCCTAACGTTGCCCACTGCTAAGGAGTGCACTGGTGTTTAGATAGAGTAGTCCTCGGTGCATTGAGCTGGCTTGTCTAATTAACATCCCGTGGCAAGTGTTTAGGGCATCTGTGTAATAAGAACGTTCCCACTGCAGTAGCTTGTTAGAAATGTGTGCGTGCTTCCTGTTAATTATACTTACCACGCCAGAACTGGCCAAGAGGGAGGGCTGTGTCAACTACTATTAAAGTCTCTCTCTCTCTCTCTCTGTCTCTCTCTCCCTCTCTCTCTCTATCTCTCTCTCTCCCTCTCTCTCTCTATCTCTCTCTCTCCCTCTCTCTCTCTCTGTCTCTCTCTCTCTCCCTCTCTCTCCCTCTCTCTCCCCCTCTCTCTCTTCCTCCCCCTCTCTCTCTCTTCTCCCCCCTCTCTCTCCCTCTCTCTTCCTCTCCCTCTCTCTCTCCTTCTCTCTCTCTCCTTCTCTCTCTCTCTTCCTCCCTCTCTCTCTCTCCCTCCCTTTCTCTCTCTCCCCCTCTCTCTCTCCCTCTCTCTCTCCTTCTCTCTCTCTCCTTCTCTCTCTCTCTTCCTCCCTCTCTCTCTCTCCCTCCCTTTCTCTCTCTCCCCCCTCTCTCTCTCTCCCTCTCTCTCTCCTTCTCTCTCTCTCTCCTTCTCTCTCTCCCCCCCTCTCTTCCTCCCTCTCTCTCCCTCCCTCCCTTTCTCTCTCTCCCCCCCTCTCTCCCTCTCTCTCTCTCCCTCTCTCTCTCCTTCTCTCTCTCTCCTTCTCTCTCTCTCTCTCCCCCCCTCTCTCTCTCTCTCACTCTCTCTCTCTCTCTCTCTCCCTCATCTCCTCCCCCCTCCCCCTCTCTCCCTTCTCTATCCCCTCTCTTTTTCTTCTCCCCTTTTTTCCCCTCATCTTTTACTGATGGCCGAAGAGTAAAATTCTGACAAGCCATATCCATAAAGAAGATAGAACCCGAATAGACCTTGAGCAGGAAGTCAGTAAACAAAAGCACATTCTTCCTCCCTGTCACAGAAGCAGAAGAGATTTCACATCAACGTTCCCCCAAGGAGCCAAGCTACTCTTATACAATTCAACTCACAAAATAAATGCTGTGTCTCTTTTCTTTGTGAGGTGCCCTGTGATGTGCAACCTCGGTGATGCCAGAGAGAGGAGATGCTAGCCCTTCCCCTAGGAGACTCGCCTTGTTTATGAGAGGAAGATACGATGTGTATACAAGGAACAACAATGCAAAGGGAGACATTAATATTTATAGCAAGGGTACAAACAAAGTGCCTAAAGGGAGCTGGGAAGAAATAAATGTGTCCCAGCAAGGAATACAGCAGAGAAATTTATGTGGGGCAGTCATCTCTGGGCTTATCATAAATGATAACCAGAAAATCTGTAAGTGTCCCTGGGAAGAACAGGTGTTTTAAAATGAATCAGGAAAAACAGAAATGGGTGAGACACGGTAGCCAGAAGAAAATAGTCCTCTCTGAAGGAGGTGGGACTTCTACTTTGCTTTTGTTTTGGCCAATGAAAACTGAAGACATATAAAAATGCTATAAAGAAAATTGCTAATTTAAAAAAATGTATAAAAGAAAGAAAGTTTGACTGAGGAGAACATTTCAATTTACGTTCTAAGACCAGCGCCAGGCCAGTCACTGCTCTGTATCAAGCAAGCATGAAGTGATTCCATGAGGACGGGCAGACGCTGGCTAGCCATAGAGCAGAGCTTGCAAGGATTTCCAGTAACTTCTAAAAACTCAACATCTGGGGTGTCAGGGGTGGGGGGAGGGAAGTGGGTTCCTGCCTCTTACCACACACTCATTGTATGTGCACGCGCAAACACACAGAAGTTCCCACAGGACTGCAGGCACAGTCAGGTTTGCCTGCCTGACGAGTTGCTAGTAGTTTCCAGGAACACTTGTAAGGCAGAACAGTGGTTTTGTCTTTCCTGGGAAGCCAAGAGCAAGTTGTAGTAGCGTGCGCTTTGGAGTGAGGCCGGCAGCTTTTGAACAAGCTCCATCAAAGGGATCTTCTGGGTGGCTGTAAACAAAGGAACTCATCCTACCCACTTCAGTTTATGTGCTACGTAAGGCAGGACTGATCTTATTGTAACAAGTTGGGAGCTTAGACGAAATACGCCACAGGAGGCATCCAATACAAAAGCATTTTCATTATTCTGAATTCTAATTTTAACTGCCAAGAGGGTCCCAAGTATTTCGTGGATTTAAGTGTATGCTTATGCATGAACGGACTTGCTGTTTTATCTGTATTATCTGGGTGATAATAAATTTGAATCACTGTGTGGAAAAGCCCATTATAGTTGTGGGTCTGGGAGCATTCCCTGAGCCGAACTGATTGCTACTGACAAGCTGAAGTGTCCTCTATCCTTCGGCATTTCAGCCCCATAGGTTCTGAATAGCAAGACCACTGTTTTTGGAAGGGAATAAAACCCACATGTTCAGATTAACAGATGAATTTATGACAGTCTATGACCATTCTAAACTTCTTATACAGATGCAAGATGCCTCCCCAGCAAAAATGTATTCCAACAACCCAAAAGCATTGATTGTGGTGTAGGATATAAATACAGCACCCTCCTTCTTCCTGCCTTTGTAGTTTCTTTGGTACTCAATAATTCTAATAGACGTTTTCTGGGCAACAGAGTTTCTCAGTAATTATTCTGTTGAGGATCTGGAAAAGAAAACAATGATTAAATACCTTTACTTATCCTACTTTATCCCGTACTTTGCAACTAAACTTAAGCATGGATTGAAAATAAACATACCTTGAGATAACTTATTTTAGGAAAGAACTGCCATATCCTTGGCCTTGAAACAAACTCTGAGACTGCAACAGACATTAAGCTCACTTATGAGTACGATTTTAAGAATATATATAATTAGTCTTTCTTTCAGTCAAGATGTTCTCCCCTTCTTGTTCCAGTGTGTAGGCCCCAGGGTGGACTCTGTTGACTCCTAAGTGCTTTTCTATATTTCCTTAGTGGAGAGGGTTTGCTACCGTATCTATATGAAACACGCCCCCTCTCTACCCTCTGTACATCAAACGCCTCACCTACCCTTATCTTTTTCCACTATACCATCCTAAGTGTGTGTGTGTGTGTGCATGTATGTATATGTGCATGCACACATGATAGGGGGAAGACGAGGGAAGGAGGGAGAGAGAGAGAGAGAGAGAGAGAGAGAGAGAGAGAGAGAGAGAGAGAGAGGCCCTTTCCAGGAAAGACTTTCTTTGCAAAGCTTACTGACCACCCCCACTTCCCCGGACAATGTCTAGCACATAATACACCCTCAGTTAACCACTGATTCTGCTCCAAGCTGCTTTGGTTTTCTGCTCCCTTTCCTGGGAATTTAGAGTTTACAGTTACAGGTATTTTCTGCTGCCTACTGAGTGGATGAAGTGAAAGTTTCAAATCCATTTCTTTTTTAATCAGTCACCGATACTAAAATAGAGGTAGTTAATCCTACTCATGATCCCTTTATTGGTTACTTTTCTTATTGCTGTGTTAAAAATACCCAGAAAAAAAGACCACCTAAGGAATGAAGTCTATCTTGACTGATAACTGGCTACCTTCCATCATTATGGGCAAGACACAGCAGCTGCAATGTGAAGTTGCCAGTGACACTGAACCCACAGGCAGGAAGCAGAGAGCAGGTAGAAGGGGGAGACCTGCCCCCAGGGACCCCTCTCCTCCCACACGACTCCTGTCTTCAAAGGGTTCCTCAACTTTCCACAACATGGCCACCAGCCGAGAGCCGTCAGTTGTAGGGGACGTTGACTTCTAGACCTTGACCATCACATTTCGTTTTCTGACTCAGTGAATGGAACCGCGCTGTGCCAAACTTCTACTCGCTCGCATGGCCCCTGGGCTCTTCTCTTATCTCTGGGTATCAGTGCCCAAACTGTCACTCAAGATACTTCTTTGGATGGTTTTGATGACCTCAAATAATAATTTACAGAAGGCTCAGAAATGCAGCCAATCTTGTCCAGACTCTCAGTCCACTCCCCCTCCCCCTCCCTCCCTCCTTCCCCCATTTCCTTATCTTCAACGCTACCATCTGGTCCCTACTCAAAGCTTGGGGAGAGCTCTTCATGGGCTCACCATGTGCTCACCCAGCAAGCTCATTCTAAACGTTCCCAGCAAGAAAGCTCACCTCTGAGTGAGGGCGATGGCTGATGGCTGACCTGGTAAAGTACTTGCTGCACTAAAACAAAACAGCAAAAGCAAAACAAACGAACAAATGGACAGATGGCTCAGCACTTCCTGCTCTAGCACAGTAGCCAGATTTGGTTCCTAGAACCTATGTGGTGCCTCACGGACATCTGTTACTCCAGTGCCAGGGAACTCTAAGCCCTGTTCTGGCCCCCACAGACACTGCACGTATGGTGCATGCACATATATATAAGCAGATAAAACACTCATACACCAAAAAATAAAAAATAATAAATAAATCTTTAAAAAAGAGACATGGTGGCACACATTTGCATTATCACTGCCAGGGAAGCAGAAATGGGTAGAACACTTGGTCTCAGTGGCCACCCAGCCTAACCAAATCAGCAAGCCCAAAGCCAGTAAGAGACCCTGTCCAAAAAAAAAAAAAAAAAAAAAAAAAAAGAACAAAACAACAAAGAAAACAGAACCTGAGGTATGATAGCCAAAGTTGACCTCTGACCTCCACACAAACTTTCAACATACATGCATGTACTTGCTCTCTTGTCCCTCCACCCCCACCCCCCCACACACACACACGCACAAATAGAAAAGGCTCTTTGCTTGCCCTTTTCATCTCAAGTGCACATTTTATTCATCTTAGTCATGAGCATCAAACCAAGATTTTGGAAAAATACATCTACCTATCTATTGACTATCACTGAATGTTTTTTGGCTCTTCATCAACTTCAGGTAACTTTTGCTATGGTTATCCTTTGCTGTGATTTGAATGACTTAATTGTTCTGTGAGCTGTTTTCATTTTCTCTGGGTACTTTACAGAATTCTCTTTAGGTCAAAGGAAAAGGGAACAAAGAGATTGTGTGAAAGAGATATCTGTCCTAAGAGATATTTCTTGTGGAGTAAGTGAAGTATTATTCTTTAGTCTGAAAATAGCGAAGATCACGTTTGAGTTTTATTAGGACCTTGTACTGATAGCACAATAGAGTTGGGAGAGGAGGAAGCATGGAGGTCTTTGGAACTTGGCGGGGGGCTGGGGGGTCTGAATAGTAAAACACTGCATTTTACATGAGCTTCTTGCCAGCACTTAGGAGACATGAACACTAAACCTGTCCCTCTCCAGCAACTGCAGCCCAAGGAACTACTTCCCTTAAGACTCTCCTGGCCCCATTTCATAAAGACTATAACTCTTAAGCTCCAAAGCATTAGTGCATAAGAATTTTTCTCTTGTGTTTAGGTTGGAGAGTTTATAGTATCACATATGCATTGTGTGTGATGGAAACGTTCTGCTGTCCCCCAAGGTAGCTTGACCACGCCCTGGCTCCTCATCACACTCGTAAAGTGGAATCTGACCATGTAGTAAAAGAACATATCTGGGGCCTTTCAGTTTACTCAGGATTTAAACATGGGTGTAATAGCATGACCTGCCAAAATCAGAGATGCGGTTTACCTTCTAGAGCCCCTTCAAGTCCTTGTCCCAGGGCTGGAAACCGGGGCCTAAAATGGACACGTACATAAGAAGAACAAGCATCCCTTCCTTCTATAGCAACTGCATAAGCGTGCTCCTCCGGGGGCCTTTCGGTATGGTAGCAGAGGAGAGCAAAGGTAAAGCAAACTCATGTGCTGCTGTCTCCCTCTAGGGGGCTCAGCTCACTGGACGTACTTCTGAAGGTTGAAGTGGGAGATCTGAACCATAGCTCCAGCCAGGCAGCTTTTGTCTTCACAGCCAGAGCCAGTCATAGCTGAGTGTCCTAGGAAGGAAGACCAACTGTAGCTTCTCTCAAGGATGGTTTCCTGTCCCTTCTTCTGTTCCTGAGTCAGTTACCTTTTCTTTTCTCTGGGATCAAATACCTGACAAGAAGCAACTTAGAGATGAAGGGTTTATTCTGGCTCATGGTGTGAGGGGAGACACGTCATGGCAGGGGTGCCATGGCAGATGGAGCTTGAGGCATTGGCAGCACTGTCGGGATAGCAGACAGTGAACAGGCAGCCCTGCTAGGCTACGAAACCTCAAGGCTCACCCCAATGACCCACATCCTCCCCCAAGACTGAATGGCCTAAATGTTCTATAACTGCTAAGCCAGCACCACTCCTAGGGCCCAAGTGTTCAAACACACAAGCCCTCAGGACCACATCACATTCAAACCATGATACCTCCTAGCTGTGCCGAGCCTATTGCTCAGACAAGTGCTTATTGAAATAGTAAACTCAGTTTGCTATGGGGAGACAAAAGGAAAACGAGGATGAACAAAACCAGGGCTGATAAAATTCAGAATGATAAATGCAATCATAAACTTCTATGCATGCTGTACTGTGGATGGGCTACCTGATTCTTCTATCATGGGATCAGCTATGGCCCCAGCAGCATTCCAATCTACAGGTACCTATTTGTCCTGATATGTCAACCAAAACTAAGGTGACATATCCCAGTTTGTCAGAGACCTCTACAGTTTGTAGTTTTTCTGTGTCTCCTCGTACCATTATATTATCTTCTTTTGTAGAGAAATGTGCCTCAGTTTGGATGGTAAATTGTGTGGGTGTGATTTAAGGACAAATATTGGCGTTCCATTACATGCTTTGTGAGCAAAGCATAAAACCACATGATCATATATTATGCTGAAATATTTTACAGTAATTAATTAGACTAGAAATAGTGTGAAGATTATAGATCTCTCCTACATCACAGGTAGCTCAATGGTTTGTGCCTAATCAGCAATTCAGAAGATTTCCTAATGAGAATTGAGCACATAAGAAGTACTCAGGGACTATTTCTTTTTAAAACCTCCAGTTAAGCCAAGATCAGAAAGACACATCAGAGTTACCTTGGAAAGAAGGAAATAGAGGAAGAAAATGGTGTGCGAAAAGCCCCTGTGGTATATGGGAGCAAAGGCTCAGGACTTGGGGGGCAGATGCAGAAAGGACAGAAGTGTGCACAACACAGCAGATGAAGAAATGAAGTTACAAGGGCAGCTCAAGACAAAGGGGGAAGCTGGTATTTTAGGCCAGGGTGTCACAGACTGAGAAATATGCTCGTAAATATCTGTGCCATGAAGAGAAGACTAAGGGACACAGGGGAAGAACTAGTGGCATGGGAGGTTAAATCGAGTGACACTGGGGCCTGCTGTGCCTTGTACCTGACCCTTAAATGAGCAGTGACCACGGCACGTGCAAGGGACTGTTTGAGAGGCTTTGTGGGTGACAGACATCTTGCCAGTGTATCAATCCCTTTACAGTAGGACTAACTCATGAGTCAGCATAAAATTGAAAAGAAGAAAAGAAAAAGCCAGGGAAGGAGTCCTGGGCTAGATCCTAGGGAAATGGTAGGAAATAAAAAAGACCTTGAAAGGGGACCAGAGAGGAGACAGCCAGGACAGTTAGGGGAAGTTCGGGAACTGTCACAATGAGAAAGAGGATTATGCAGAGGTGTAGTAGTCGGCAGTGTGGCATCCCACTGGTGGAGTCACCAGACTGTACAACTATAGTCATAGAGCCATTGGCCCCAGGGAGTTACCTTGGAAATAGCAGCTGCTGGGAAGAACTGATAAGCACTGAAGGCGAAATTAGGTAGGTTAGGAGCAAATGGCTGCACTGAGTCCAGGTGACACCGGGCAACAGAGCAGGAAAGGAAGGAAGCTATAGGACCAGGGCGGGAAGGAGGATGGATAAAAGGATATCATTGGCATTTTTTCATTCCATTTCTGTCTAGAATACTTTGTAAGTGGTAGTATTCTGATAAACCAGGCCTTGGGTAGCCTTAAAAACAAAACCTACCCAAGTAGATTTTTAAAAATAAATAAATAAATAATTTAAAAAACAAACTTGATTTTTGTAGCATTTGCAAATGGCAATGGTATAAAGACCACACAACGCTTGGAGTCAGGCTGTCTATGTGAGCTCAATGGGTAGTGGAGAACCAAAATCTAAAAAAATCAGCTACCAGCTCCAAGGCCCTGCTGCACAAGAGCCAACAGGAGGGAGAAGACAAAGTTCTACATGGTAAATAGACAAAGAGGAGCAGCTAACATCTGGAATAGAGGTGGGAAGGCGGGGCCCAATGAGAACATCAAGATACGCCTCCTTGTGAGTTGAATGTGCAAAAGTCTGGTTGGGATAAATTCATGAGAGTAGACATAGCTACACAAGTTTTCCGTTTCTGGATTACTTTATCTCTGAGGATCAGAGATTTTCTGAGTACGCGGATGTATGGGCTGAGCATTGTGTTAGGATGAAAAGACAAATTAGAGTCTGGAGAAAGAGAAGACAGGAAAGTGGACACTCCTTGGGTCTCAGAGATGTTGAAGACAGAGGCTTTGTCCCAGAACTCATCCCTGGAGTCACAGGAATTTATCAGAATATCATAGCTAAGCTCTAAGAAAAGAAATAAAGTAGTGACCTTATTTGGATCTGTGCATCAGTGGTAGGAATTCCTGGGGAGCAGTGGATAGTGGCGAGAGAATATTTAAAGTAACCGACCACAGTATTTCCACTGAAGGGAAAGAATAAGTTTGAGGCGAGGGGCAGTTTCTCAAAGTAAAGAAAGACTATATCATACGAGGGAGTTGGAGCCACTTTACTGGCATAACAAGGAATTTACGCATCCTTGGAAAACCCCGAGGGAGAGCTGAAGAGACCACACACTCAGTCATGCACACACAGGCACACATATGCCTATGGCTGTCACACTAGTTTTAAAAAAAATGGAGGCTTATGGTTGTTGTCAACCTTTGATCAGGGGTTGCAGAAGCTTTTCACAATCCGGCACAACACCTTGTGTGGTCAACAATCTGGCACAACACCCTGTGTGGTCAACAATCTGGCACAACACCCTGTGTGGTCAATGTCTGCTTCTGTCATTGGCTTTCTCGAGGACAGCTGACTTTTAAGCTACCTGTCATTTCTGCCTTAAACCTCATTCAGGAAATTCACACACACCCAACAAAGAATCAGTTCCCTTTCGTGGGATGTATCCTTCCTCCTTGAGAACTGACCTTCTTCAAGGCTTCATCTCTAAGTGGCTTGTCTTGCCCAAGCTAGACAGTGCTAAAGTTGTGTTTGCCTCTGGCGTTTTATCAAGTTACTTCATTTTATGTCATTTGGTATCTAGAAAACTGGGTAAAATAGATCACAGAGGGAAGTTGAATTGTATGTTTCATTGGTACATGACTTTATGTCGTGACAAGTAAATGGTATAAGTGTAAGAGAAAGAGCGTTATCATTTATCATATTATTTTGTCAGACTTCTCATGTCCCAGTCTCAAAAACTGTCATCAAGAAAGACGACACTGGAGGTCATCACATCCCTTACAAATAAATGCAAAGCTTTAACAGGCTGATACAGAGACACATGAAGGCTTGAATGCCACCTGCCAGGGTGAGACCTAACAGGTGGTTCACAGAATGCTGCACAGAAGGTAAATGAAGCGTGTCTGTTACGATCACAACTGGAATCTTAAGTGAGCAGAGTGGAATAAATGCAGTTTGGAATTTTGAAATAAATTCAGCTTGGAATGTGTCTGGAGACCAAGGTTTATATAAGAACTACACAAAGCTCAGAGCACGACACAAGGTGAAATGTTCCTGGCATCTAGGAGCGAGATGCAGACTCTTAAAGAGCCAGGGCACAGTCATTTTTATCCAGTCATTTATTTCTTCTTGGGGAACGGAAAATGCAGACGTTTATATAATATGCTGGAGTGAGAATAATGTCCCACCTGGCGCAGGGAGTTGTGTACAATTTCTCAGACATGGTATTTCAAGTTGAGTGTTACCGATAAAACATCCCCATCAAATATCCATCCTTCTTTTCCTTGATCCCTGTTGCTGTACTTCTTCTGCTGAGTCCCTCGTAGGTAACACGTTCTACAACCAATGGGTGAAAAACAAGAAGTGGTTAGGGAGAGCTTACGGAGTGAGGAAGCAGGACGGAATGCAGAAGCAGTAGCTCATGGCCATGGACTTACACCACTGGCGAAGCAATTCTCATAAAGTGTAGCTCCTGGTGAGCTACTAACTGTTCAAGAAGGACATTGGCAGGGGAAGGCTCTCCGTGCAGAGCTGAAGAGGCAACTGGTAACCAACAGGGCATCCTTTTTAAGGTAAAAGACTTTTCTGCTGTGGACTGGAAAAACATACTTGCTCCAAGTCTGTAACTATTGAGTTTAGTTGGGGCATCAGGAAGGCATGAGCTGCTACATCTCAAATAGGAGGTCATGTGTAGGTTAACAAGCTTCCTGGTGCTGGCGATTAATCAAGAGCAGGGGAGAAAGAGAAGGGGAGAAGGGCGGTTACAGTAAGTATTCAGGACACAGGGTGTTTCAGAAATAATTTTTTTTAAAGGCGGTGAGTCCCCAGGCTCACTGGGGACTATGTGAAATTGGAGATGTGGCTCCTCCATGCTTACTCCCTCTGAGTGCATCACTGTACTTAAGGGAGGGGATAGTGGAGGTGCTGGAATTAGCACTTTGTGATGTGTGTTACACTTCACCATGTTAAACAGTAGCCAGTGATGCTGTAGCTCACATTCGCATTCAGATGAAACCAAGACAATTCTACAAATATTTACTTTTGTGGCAGTGAGGGACCTGGCTGTATTACAGCTTGGGGTGGGTAGTTGGGGGGAAAGGGGAAGGGGAGGGGGAAGGGGGAGGGGAGGGGGAGGGGGTGCCGTGTTCAATAATGCTTGTGCTTTCCACCGCTGGGATGAGTCCGTATATTTATCCTTAGATCAAATGCAAAATGAGCTGATATGATCAAGCCACTGGGTAGTGCTGGCCATTTTATCCGGCAGTGTTAGTATGGTGTTATTGTTACTGATGAATACACGAGGAATTGCTGGGTCAAGAGCTCACAGAAATATCTTTTGATGGTGAGCACGTTTCCAGGCTGTTTCCATTGGGGTTAGAAGGAAAAGAAGCATTCTCGGGTCTCTTTGACTGTCCACTTTAGAGAATGAAAGTGGGACTTGGGGCATGGCTGAGCTGTATATTCTAAAATGCAGTGGAGCATGAAAACAAGGTTTCTTTTGAAGAACAACCTGCACGTTCAGATGAAGCAGCCATGTCCTTCAAACCACATCCTTCCTGTCGCCTGTGGGAAAGGGGTGTTATTTGTACTGAGCTCCGAGTGCATGCAGAATAGATCTGTGTATATTTCCATAAATAAAAGGGCGTTGTGTGTGAGTGTGTGTGTGTGTGTGTGTGTGTGTGTGTGTGTGTGTGTGTGTTTGGCACCTGGGATGGCCAGAGCAGTTGATCACCTCTGAGAGCTTTGTTCCAACTCAGGGATCAGCAGGATTTGGAAGCGCTGAAGTGGGAACTGAGCCCCCAAAACACATATGTGGGAGACCTGTGATAACATTAAATTTGAAGAACAATTGTGTTTGCAAACCACTGGCTTTGTGTCAATAGTCTCTTTAAGAATAGCCCAGGGAAGGACTAAAGTGCCGTGTGTCCCACCTGCAGACTAATGAGCCACGTTGTAGTAATATTTTGAGACAGCACCTGTTTTCCTGATGAACAAAACCCAGAATAGATAATATGTGAGCATATGTTTTTGCTGAAACTAAAAACTCTGCCCTACTTTTCTTTGCTTGCATTATTCACACCAAATTCAAACTGTCACTAACCGTTAATGGTTTGGGTCATGAATTCAAAGACAAAGAAAGTAACATCCCCCGGCCCTCCAAAACTCCAATAAGCTAAAATAAAATCTACAGACCTGTTGACATAATTGTAATCAAAATAAAATACTAAAGTGTTCGTGCCATTTGTCCCCAAACTGCTAAGGACTGAAGCCAGAACTCAATGTGCCACCATTTCCAAGTTACTTTGATGTTTTCTTATTCGAATACCCACTTCCTATTTAAAGGTGTTACTCTTTCTATGGAGATTTGGGAAACCTGAATGTTTTTCTTCTATCTTTTAAGATATTCTCTATTAAATTATTCTCTGGAACATATATGTGAAATGCATAAGCAGACATCACTTCATGAAGAGGCAAATTGTTGAGTACTTTTTGCAGGAGATCATGGGCCTTATGGTCAGCACGCTCATCTTCTAGTATGATGTAAAACAAAAAGAAATCTTTTGGTTTTTATTCAGGAACACTTTTTGTATTCTTCATGAGCAAAACTTTGTTCTATTGAGACTGATGAGGCAGCACGGAGGTTATGTGGGGTAACTGCTCCTCCAGAGGACCAGAGTTCAGCTCCCAGTCCCCATATTCAGAGGCTTATAACTACATGTAGCTCCAAGTCCAGAGTACCTGGCACTCTCTTCTGACCTCTGCAGGTACCTGCACATGTGGCATACAAACCTACTGATGTACACACATAAATAAAAGTAAGATAAAATTTCTTTTCTTTAAAAACTTGCTTCATGTGGTGTCCTTGACCCCTTTGAATCCCTCAAATCCTTCCTCTCACTCTTCCACAAAACTCCCTGAGCTCACTTTATTCTTTGGCTGTGGGTCTCTGCATCTGTTTCCATCAGCTGCTGGATGAAGCCTCTCAGAAGAAAGCTATGTTAGGCTCCTGTCTGCAAGCATAGCAGTGTGTTGTTAATAGTGTCAGGAATTGGCCCTCTCTCTCTCTCTCTCTCTCTCTCTCTCTCTCTCTCTCTCTCTCTCTCTCTCTCTCTCTCTTTCTCTCTCTGGGTATGGGGTAAGTCTCAAGTTGGATCAGTCATTGGTTTGCCATTTGCTCAATCTCTCTGTCCCATCCAGCTGTACATCCTACAGAGTAAACTAACCTGGGCCCATGGGGCTCACAGAGCCTGAGCCATCAACCAAAGAGCATGCATGGGCTGGACCTAGAGCCCCCACACATATGTAACAGATGTACAATGTAGTCAGCATGTGGGTCCCCTGACATTGGGAGCAGGGGCTGCTCTGACTCTGTTGCCTCTCACTGTATCCCTTTCCCCTAGCCCAGCTTCCTTATCTGGGCAGCTTCGGGATTGATTGGAATGAAAGCCATTTCCGTAATACTCGTGATGTTAAAGAATGTCTTAGACGTGTCGTTTCTGGTCATGGCAGGAAGAGAGAGCTGGGGAAGAATCTCCTAGAAGCAGTGCATAACAGAAAACCATTTTGTTAGCGGGCAGTACAAGGTATCAAAATAAAAATCAAAGTATAAGCTCATACTTTAATGAGATAGGAAAATATTAAAAGATTTTAAATGGGCAGAAAAAAAATCTCTCTTCAATATAGATGAAGGTCACTTCCGTGAGCAGTTCATATCACATGTGCCGTTGTGATATGGTACAGGCAGCATACAAGAAGACTTAAGGATGTGATTTGGCTGGGGAGTGTAGGCACTCCTGTGTATCATATACTCACACAAAGCAGTTGGCAGGGGAAGGAGGGACACACATAAAACAAGACAATATAACAGTGTAGCATGAAAAGAAAAGTCGTAGCTGAGAAAAGAACCAGAACCAGATGGGAGATTTCCAGGATGATGAAGTTTGCTTGTTGTGGTCACTGATGAGGATGACAACGTTTATGATAGACCCTGAAAATGGGTAAGACTCCCCCACCCCCAAAAAAGGGGGCCAGAGAAAGGCATCTGGTCCATGAACTCTTTGGGAAAAGTGAGAAAATTTAACAGAAACTCACATCTGGCTTATGGTTCAGCAGACATTTAGGTTTATTTGATCTTCCCCAGCACACACCATCCCATGTTCTCAGCGCTATAGTCCAAGTCTGTGGAGCAGTGTAGAGAAATGTGCGCCTGTCAAGAACGCTAAGCGGGTGAAGTTCTAGCCAAAGCAATAAGACAACAAAAGGAGATCAAAGGGATCCAGATGGGAAAGGAGGAAGTCAAACTATCCCTATTTGCAGATGATATGATAGTGTACATAAGTGACCCCAAAAATTCCACCAGAGAACTCCTACAGCTGATAAACACCTTCAGCAAAATGACTAGATACAAAATTAACTCAAAAACAGTCAGTAGCTTTCCTGTATACAAATGACAAGCTTGCAGAGGAAGAAATTAGGAAAACTACACCCTTCACGATAGCCACAAGCAATATAAAATATCTAGGAGTAACTCTAACCAAGCAAGTGAAGGACTTGTTTGGAAAAAAAAAACCTTCAAATCTCTAAAGAAGGAGATTGAAGATGACACCAGAAGATGGAAAGATCTCCCTTGTTCGTGGATCGGGAGAATTAACATAGTAAAAATGGCCATCTTACCAAAAGCAATTTACAGATTCCATTCCAATCCCCATCAAAATACCTATACAGGTTTTTTGTTTTTTTTAAGATCAATTCTCAACTTCATATGGAAAAACAAAAAACCCAGAATAGAAACAGAAAAAAAATAAATACAACGGTCATCCTGAGAGGTGCCCACAGCCATCCATGCCTGTCCACACGGGAATGCTCACTTGACTGCAGTCACAGTATTGGAGTCTCTTCCATCTAAGTGTTATTATTGTAGCTGCTTACATTGTCTTTCTTCTTGCAGTCGAACTGTAAAAGGCCACAGCCTGCAGGTCACCGTTTTAGTTCTGGCACCTCTGCCTAGTCGATGTGACTTTGGTTGTTATTGGTCATCTCTTAGTTTTCTTTCACTGAATTATCACTTGAAAGCACCAACCAGCCAGGCACGGTGGTGCATGCCTTTAATCCCAGCATCCGGGAAGCGGAGGCAGGCGGTCTCTGTGAGTTTGAGGTCAGCCTGGTTTACAAAGTGAGTCCAGGATAGCCGGGGCTATCACACAGAAAAATCCTGTCTTGAAAAATCAAAATAAATTAATGAAATTAAAAGCACCAAACAGTCCAAATAAATGTCCTACCACTCACATATCTTGTAATCAATAAATCTTCAATGGAGGCCGGTAAGATGGCTCAGTTCGAGCCTAGTGGCTTGTGTTTGACCCCCGGAATACACATAAAAGAAAGAAGGCGAGAACCAACTCCACAAAGTTGTCCTCTGACCTCCACACATATGCCAAGACACACACACCTCCACATGTGCATCACATACACACAAATTATTTCTAAATGAAAATTTAGAAAAAAAGAATCTTTACCGATTTATGTAGAACTTTGTGGAAGTAACACATTTCATTTAAAGTTAACATATTCAAGAGTTGCAGAAATCTTTTGAAGATTTCTTTTTTTCTGTGTAGAAGCGGTTTTTTTGCCTCACTCTACGCATGCGCACCACGTGCGTGCCTGCCGCCCACAGAGATCACAAAGAGGCTTTTGGAGCCCCGAGAACAGAAGTTATGGATGGTTATGAGCTGTCCTGTGGATTTGGAGGACTACGCCTGGGTCCTCTGAAAGAGCAGCTGGTGCTCTCAGTCACGGAGCCATCTCTCCAGCAACTGTGTTGGTCCCTTCACTGAATTTTCTCTTGCCTGGGAAAGTGACGCAGGGACATTCGTGAGTGCTTGGTACTGTGTCGAATCCCAGTGCTTCTTCCTCGGAGACGCAGCTGTGAGAAAATCCTGATATAAGAACTCTGGAGATTAAGGGGGGAAGCCATGCTAAGAGTTGTTTACGCTCCCTCCGTGTTAGTTTGTTTTGGTTTCTTGCTTTAACACCTGGAGTGAACAGAGCCCTAGCAATCTGCTCAGCGCTCCCTGCTCTCTGTGTCTGATTTCCCTGGTGAAGGTGAGAAATGCTACCAGGCCAGGGACAACAGAATTCATGCATGTTCACCAGGAAGAGGTCACTACTCCAGTTTTTTAACCCATGTTCTATGTCAGCACCCTGTCATATACTAGGAATGCTAAATACATGAAATTGTTCAATTCAGTAAGCGCGCACACACACACACACACACACACACACACACAAACACCAAACAAACAGTGCCTACAGGTACTTTATTATGAGAAACAAAGAAAAAATAAATGCATCGTAAGGTAGAGTGAATTATAACTGTCATATTTTTAACTGTTAATATTTTGTCAGTGTTCTCCTTGGGAAGGTCTTTATTATTCTTAATGGCTATCATGTGATCAGAGTTTGGTTTTTGAGCTATTTTGGATTTGCTGTTTTCAATCTTATTTTAAAATGGATAATGATTCAGTAAAGCCTGACAAATTCAATGAGACGAGGAAACGCTTACGAAGCTCCCGTGTGACTATTACTAACTCTATGGCTACCACTGATAAAAGCAATTGTTCTCAAAAATTGAACAGTAAGTGTGCGCCAGACAGTGCCTACTGCCTGGGAGCAATCCCACCCGCAAGACACGATATGGTTCAGGTTGAACCTATCCTTTGGGAGAAATGAGTAGGAATCTTCTAGAACTAAAACCGAGATTCACCCTGGGTCATCATGGTAGGCTTGCACTCGTTTGGAGATTGGGAGCCTCAGTGACTCGAGAGCATGTAGATGGAGCGCTGGGGTGTAGGCCTGTTTGCATCCTGGCAGCACCAGCTCAACTGAGTGCCAGGTTGGGGTGCCTGCCAAAGATCTAGGGGCTTTTACCACGAGAAGTTGGGAAACAGCTTCCACTTTATGAATGGGTGTCTCTTGGCCCCGAGCTGAGTCGCTAAAGCCAAAGTTGCCCAGGCTCTGTGACTCTCATAGGCTGTGAAGCCTCAACAATTTGCTCCTTCATCTCTGTCCAAAGCCATACTGATCCCAAGCCAGAGGCCTGGCCATGCTATAGATACAGATACTGGACCAATGGCCATTTGGCAAGAGCGTGGCTATAGGTGGGTGTGAATATATCCTGGCCTCTAGACACATCTCTCATTTATGTAAGTGCCTCTTGATCCTTGACAGAGTGAAGTCAACGGAATCAGACCCACATGCTGACATGGGTAAATAAGTATGTTTTTATGCTACTGAACATTTTTAACATTACATAGGAAAATGATTTAGAGTTGGTTTAAAATTAAGGTGGAATAGATTCAGGTCCAGAGTTTGTCATCTCCACGTGTATTTTTTTTTTTAATGTGACTGGAGCTCCCTGACCTCTCCTCTGTGTGTAAATGTTTTTATCAACAGGGCTCTTGACAAGGAGGTGTTACCATGTACACTGATGAACCTAAAGTCCATGCCACAGAGCACATAAAATAAATCCCCGTGCTAGAAGCAGTCAGGATCGTGTCTTTGCCATCTGGCATTTTCGCTGTGTGGAAGCCTCGAGCGTACCCTGAGAGCTCTTTAATCTTCCCTCCCATGGTTCATTGTTAATATGTGTCAAATTTCAACCTTTCACCAGCTCAAAGCTAGAAATTTCAAGCACATATTCTGGTTTTCCAAACCCCATACCTAATCAGACACTAGGGCCTAAGACTTTTGTTGATTTCTTTTCTTTTCTGAACTGTATGCCCTTTTTCACATCCTACCACTACCTCATTTTGGGGTCTTCATTCTCGCTAAACCAGATTATGGCAGCAACTAAATACATATTCATTTAAATGTTTCCTTTGAGTGTTTGGTAGAGGGGAGGTTGCATGCAGATACGTGTGCAGGCATGTATGTTTGCACCTGAGTGTGTGAGGCTGGAAGTCAGTCACATCTTCATTTTTGCACAAAAGGCAACTTACCAGCTGAGCCATCTCCACAGCTTCTGAAATACTTATTCTTATATTTGATCTCCCCGCAACATTTCCCAGCAGCCACCGCTATGCCCTCCAGCATGCTATGTTTGCTCCAGCACACTTCCTGTCACATGGATATTTGTGGCCAAGCATCTCTGGCCAGTGTCCCCTTTTATCCCCAACTTCCTTCTCCAGTTTAAGTTCCTCCAGACACCTGCTTCGCACTTAGAAAAACACTTGGTAGACAGTTAATTTTCATCAAAATGCAGTAAATTATTAATTATTAATGCATTGTCGTTTTCTGGGCAGTGGTGGCCTATTCTTCTGCTGTACTGGGGATGTAACATACGAAAGTGGTAGCGTCTTGCCTCACACGTATAAGGCCTGGGGTGGGGGGGCTTGAACCACAACACTCAAAAAATGGCCCTTTGCTGCGATATAGTGAAGGTAGTACACTGCACTAAATACTTTTTTGATGTTATTAGTGTAGATATTAAATAGGAAGTTTGGAGGTTAGTAAGAACCTAAAATTGGTCACGTATTTACCATTTGTTATATGAGGAAACAACTCAGACAGAAATGTGCATATGTAAACTAAAGCTGAGCACACTGCTGAAATGTCTGTCTGTCTGTCTGTCTGTCTGTCTGTCTGTTTTGGAGTTATCCCTACCACTGCAGTCTGCCATGATTTTCACACTAGGTACCTCTCTGAACAAAGACAAGATACCCTCATCTATTCAATTTTGTACTTGTTGATAGGCGGGAGATGCTTACACCTGGGATTACAACAGAGAAAGATACTCGGTCACCCATCTATAAATACCTGTGCATTGACTGATGCCTTTTCAACTGTTCAGACCACAGTAATGCGAGTTTTATCATCTGGACAAATATTTTACACTGGTCCTTTGCCCTGAAGTCAGGCCCTGAATGAATATGCTTAAAAAAAAAAAAAGTGCCTGTTGGACAGAAATGCTTTCCGTATACTTGTTCATAATAATATGATAGAGAATTGTGGGTGTTCCAGAAAGCAATCGAAGCTATAGTTAGGAAAGACAAACTGCAGATTTAGCGGCAGTGGGTTTTGATCCCAGCCAAATCTTGCTGCCTCAATAACTTCACACAGATTGTTTGAATTCTAAGCCATGATCATTGTCGGTATAAAAGCGTTAGCAACAAGTATCGGTGCTCATAAAGTTATTGTGAAGACTGAACAGGTAGATCCTAACAAAACACTACTAATGTGTTTAGCACTAGAAAATATAATTTATGATCATATACTAATTTGAATCTCAAATGCAGAACCGTGGCTTGCTTTGAAGGTCTTCATCTTCTGTTTGGATATAATTGTTAAGCAAAGCCTGACTCTAGCCCCAAAAGAATGAAGATTAAAATGTTCTCTCATTACAAAAATGTCTGTTTCATAATGCTTTTGCCTATTGAGCCCTCCATGGTGAGGCATTCTCTCTGACCTTTTTAGGTATCACCAATTGTTTAAAAGTCTCTATATAATTCTAAAAGAACATTTATGCTCTTTTTCCTGAATGCTTATTATAGGTTCAGAGTCATGTGCTATAAAAAGTATTTGCCTGTGTGCTTTCATAATGAAGGTAATTTAATTGGGCACTCTGCCTCCACAGATTAGCTAGCTAGGGTCAAGATGACTTTTATTTTAAGAGTACACGGGAGAAATGTTACAGAAAGGATGGGGGAAATGACCTCTCTTTTGCTTTCTGGATTGAGTTATGCATATTTTATTAAGGCCAATGGTGAGCTCGTGTTGTATTTCCAAGGCAGCTTGACTGACGGACAGGCTACGTGTTCTACGTGAGTGAATGTCTCACCACCCTGCAAATGTCTACTTTGAAACTGCACAGTTTGGCAACCCTGGGGCAAAGGCATGCTGTAACATGACATTACTATTTTTCTGGAATTTCCAGTGCCTTTGAAGGTCTTTGGTTAAAGTTTTCCAAGACAATACTTGTCATCTTATAGGAACATAAGAGAACAAATGCCTTTTTAAAACAGGGAATGTCCGTGGCCAGGGTATGCCTGTGAGGTACTTCCTGTGCTCTAAGTTGCAGTAGGACCGCTGTGTGAGCTCACTCTGCCTCAGGCTGTCCCATTAGGAGAGCAAGGGCCATGCCTGCATCTGAGCATGCACATGCTCTACACTGCAGTGAGAGGCTGAATGCCAGCTTTGGCATTACTGTCAGGGGATGTCAAATTCAAATGGGATCAGGATGTGAGACTTTAGGCATTCTGGCAAAGACTGTTTTAATTAGCATTGAAGATGCACCCATGCTCTGACCTTTGCTCTGGTAAGGGGGGCCCTGTAGACCTGAGGGTGAGACAGGCACCCCGCTGTCGTCTCTGAAGACACTGTGTGCTCCCTCAGAGTGCTACTCATCTAGTTGAGGGTCTTACAGCTTGAAATCTTGATTCATCTTATATTTTATGAGTTCACGGTGGTAGTTAAGAATTACATAAATAAATTAGTCTTCAAAATCCTCAAAGCAGCAAGAATTAATAAACCTTTACAAAAAGGGTAAAAAAAAAAAAACGGACACTCTGGGGGCCTCTTGAAGCTGGAGGTTGGGAGTTCATGAAATGAATGGAGTCTTTGTTATAAAAATCTCTGATTATAATCCTAACTCAGTTGCAAACTTTTTTACCAATCAGGTAGCACCCCTACTATGTGTGCCCACATACACCATACAGGTGCACATAGAAACACACACACACACACACACACACACACACACACACACACACACACACACCACGAATACAGAAATATAACAAATTATGTTGGGGCCCCTTGTGGGTTAGGTGCGGTTAGGGATTAGCAGTTTCCCCAGAACAGTATGTGGAACCCAAGTGTCTTCAAGCCCTTTCAGGGAAGACATGAGCTCAACACGCTTTGTTTTGTTTTGTTTGTTTTTTCGAGACAGAGTCTCTCTGTGTAGCCTTGGCTGTCCTGGACTTGCTTTGTAGACCAGGCTGGCCTTGAACTCACGGTGATCCTCCTGCCTCTGCCGAGTGCCAGAATTAAAGACCTGCACCACCATGCCCAGCACAGACTCAACATGCTTTTTACCATAACTATGATAACAATTCGCACCCAACATCTTTGCCCTGGTTGTATAAAAGTAGCAGTACTATTAAAAGTCAGTCACAGTGGGCACAGAACACACTAGCCACTGTGGTCTTCATTCCACGTGTCTTCTACATGTCTCCGCTTGTAACATGTCTGTGTCCTGTGTCTCTTCCTCCCTCACCTTAGCTGCTTCTCTCTCTCTCTCCCTACCTGTTCCCCTCCATTTCCTCCTTACTCCCTGTCTCTCTTCTTCCTCTCCTCCTCCTGCCCCCCCTTTCTCTCCCTTCTTTTTTCCCCTCTCCTCCTCTTCCCTTCTCCTTTTCCTAACACTATGTGTTGTATGTGGTGTGTGTGTGTGTGTGTTGTGTTGTGTTAGGATTGAACCCAAGAGCGTATCAATTCTCAGCACATGCTATACAGCTGAGCTACATCCGAGTCCTTAGGTCTCACACCTTAGAGCGTTTCTCTGGGATATTTTCCGTGCACACGTGTGGAGTGCGTGCTAAGACTTTGTTTTTGCATTGAAACAGTGATTATTGTCAGGATAAGAAAAATGATAAGTTCCTCATGACGATGAAGACTGAGCTAAGTACCCTTTTCACTGAACACCCTTGAAGGAAGCTTGAAGTGTGTTCAGTCTTGGCTGGCTTGCAGATTCTCTGCAAAATGAATGAGGTGAGCTGTCACCACAAGGCAAACACAAGTGGTCCTTGTTGCCAACGATACAAAATTAAGCTTTCCAGCCAAAAATTTACATTTTGAAAAAATGATTTTCATTGCTGAAAGCCTGACAGCTTCATAATAGTCACAGAGTTCTCTGATGAGTCTGGCAGTGATAACAATTAATATGGCTTTTTTGGATTATGTGGTGAAATGTGTCAAAATTGCAAAGGTTTACATAACTTATAAGAGATCAATGTTTAGAGCAAAATATATTCATGACACTCAGCATCCTGGCTGGGTAAAAGATCTGTTAAAATACAACAGATTTTTCCATAATATAGAATGTAACTTTGTAGATGTGGTTTTGGATTCCACATTGAATCTCATATTTGACAAAGTGTATCTATCAACTTTGGGTATGTTTTCAAATTAAAATATCCACAGTTATTTGAAATGGCTATAATACACACACACACACACACACACACACACACACACACGATGGACTATATATATAGCCTGTGTGAAATCCAATATTTTTCACAGATCTCATACAAAAATACATCATATAACAGATACAATTTAACAGCAGGCATAAGACTATCCATGTCTTCTATTAAGCTGGATAGTAATGCAGTTTGCAAAAATGTAACTAACATAACAAGACTCAAGCTGAACCAACCACAGGAAATCTTTTTCACAGGATACCGATTGTTGGCAACAGCCACTTTTCAACCAAAATGCTTTCCTTTTCTTTTTTTCTTTGTTTCTTTCCTTTCTTTTTTCTTTTTCCTTTTTTTCCTAACATGTAATTGACTTCTTAATTTAAAACTAATTTTTAAAATTTTTCAGTCTTAATAGGAGAGATATTTATATATGATCGGGCGGTCACAATATCCTGCTGACGTGGTGTAAAAATAATTTTAATATGGAAAACAATTGACACAAACAAGAGTTATTTCGTGTGTTGCACAATTTGGAGAGCCAGTGTTTGAGCTGAGGACTATAGCCCCGGAGTAGCTAGAAAGATGAAGCCACCACACTCCTATGATACTGTCATGAAGACCTGCAAAAAGGCCACGAGAAGGTAGAAGCAGGAAGCTGGACATACCCCTCAGTACGGAGAGCACCTGCCCAGCATGCACAAAGCCCTGCGCCTAGTCCTAAACCAGTGCGCTAGTGTGTGTCCTCATCTCAGCTCAGGAGATGGAATCAAGAGGAGCAGAAAGTCAATCCTTGGCTACATAGCCAGTTGTAGGCCACCCTGAGCTACATGTGACCCTGTATCAATTGAGAGAGAGAGAGAGACAGAGACAGAGACAGAGAGACAGAGAGAAAGAGAGACTGTAGTACTAGATCAGTGACTGACGTTGTTATCTTACTCTTCATTTTCAAGTATGCATCAGGCGATAAGGAGAGATTGGACATTTTTTATAGAGAGGACAATCTATTCAGAGAAACTAGTGATACAGGTACCATGCTCTGGGATCTGCAATATCAAGTTGCAGAGAGCAGCCATCGGTGCCTGAACTTGAAGGAGAGATCTAGAACAGGACAGCATGCCCACAGGCCTGGCTAGAAGATAGGGTGCAGGTTCTCATTCTAGAGAATTCCAGCAGTAGCACAGAGCCCCACATGGTCATGAGAAATGATGGCTGATCTCTCTCTCTCTCTCTCTCTCTCTCTCTCTCTCTCTCTCTCTCTCTCTCTCTCTCTCTCTCCTGTTTTTAAATGTTTTATTACTTTCATACAATTTACATTGTACATTGATCATATTTGCCCTCTCACAATTCTTCCCAGATCGTCCTCCATCTCTCTACTCATTCAATTTTATGTTCTTTGTTTCTCATTTTTTAAAAAAGCCAGAACAAAAACAAAACAAATAAAAGGCACAAAAGAAACCATAGAGGAAAACATAGAGTCCAATTTGTGTTGATCAAAGCTGCAAGGGAAGAGGAGTGTTCCATAACCGTGCCATCTAAGCCCTAGCCAACTGGAAATGCCAAGCAGTCTAGAAAAATGTATGAAGTACCCACTGTTAAAATGTGGCCCAGGCAATATAGCATATAGAAAAGATTATCACTAGAAGAGAAAAATGAAATAGTGTCAGGCTCAAGTGGTAATTATGAAGCAGGCCGATTAAGTTTCAGTGTGTGAGAATCCATCTTCATTGGCTGAATGGCAGTGCAGTGCTTGGATGAAGACGCACAGAAAGAGCACTGCAGCCCCGGAAGGGTCTAGTCAGGTTTACTACAGAGAAGACGTAGAGAAGCCATGCTTCTGTGCTTTCAAAATCAAACTGGAGTACAAGCAAATTACCTTCAAATCAAATAGAGGGGGCTAGGTAGACAAGTCAAACAATTACAAACACTGGCTGCTCTTCCAGAGGACCCAGGTTTGGTTCCCAGCACCGACTGACAATCGTCTGCAACTCCGTTTCCAAGGAGCCTGGCGTCCTCTGGCTTCTATGAGCCCTGCATGCACTGTGCATGGTGCACATTCACATATGCAGGCACTTATACAGACACTAATACACATAAAATATAGAGAGATCTTAACATTAATTAGGAATGGGTAGGTGTTCTTGTAGAGGGAAAATCCATTCAGAAAAAAATACTAGCAACACAATACCATGATAAGCATTTATTTCACACAGCCAAACACAAAGGTGGAGTTATGACATGCAGAGAGATGAGGAGACAGAGTTTATGGTTTATAGCTGGACCAAGGAGGCGTGGTTTAGATGATCTCTGCCAGAGCAGTCCTGTGGGTGGAGCAATCTTTAGGTCATAAATATCTGGGAGGAGAAAGCTATGGTGGGCATTTTCTGGGCACACTATCAACACTTGCACTTGGTCCCCCAAGGAAGGCTTTGCCAGTCTCTGAGCCCGAGACTATGGAGCACTTGACAAGGCCATGTCTTTGTCACTAATACACATTCAGCCAGGGCCTCACTCATTCGGGGCCTCCTCCCTCCCTACAACGTGGCATGAGTCCCCATGTGCACGCAGAGATGTGGGGTCAGCTGAGAGGATTCAAATGGGTGGTGCCCTAAGAGAGCAAGCAAGGCAAAGGACAATGACGTTAGTGACGTGAGTGAAGGGAAGGGGGCTTCATGGCAAGTCATCCTGGGTGTCAACGATACACTCAGCTTTCTTCACGATCCAGGTGGATTGTCTGTGCAGACATAGTGATTGTTTCTATGAGGGTTTTCAGAGCATTGTGAGGACAGCAATGACCTGTATGCATGGTGCTACAAGTAAGTGGAAGCCAGGGGCGGGGGGACTAGGGATGGGGGGCTGGCAGGGGGTGGGGGAAGCTGTGTGTGTGTGTGTGAAAGTTTCTGGAAACTGTGAACATTTTCTAGTACAAATCTTCCCTTTTTAAATATCTGGCAGCGTTTAAATGGTTTAAAACATTTTAATTCTGGTTTAGTTTCAAATGTGTCTTTTGCCAACCGTTTATGGTCTATAAATAGCCATTAAGATGGTTGTGGCAGAAGCCCCTTAGAAATCCTTACCGCTGGCCTCGACAGTTTGGCAGAGAAATCACTATCCCAAACCAGAGGATTGACCATCAATTAGACATATGTGTCTGTGATTTTGTTACAGACAGGGTTGCCTTGTGTAGCCAGGCTGGCCCCAAACTGAAAATCCCCCTCCTTCGGCTTCCTCCTACATGTTAACGTTAGAGGTGTGTTACATTTTAAAGTATACATGAAACTGCTTCATGGTTCCAAATTACAGGGTGAATACAAATAACTCGATGCAGTCTCAATTATTTAGCAACCTCTAAGTTTTGGTTTTGCTTCGGAGGACTCTCTGGGTCTAGAATGGCACAGGAACGGTATGGAGCACCGGTGGCTGGAGCAGGGAGCTCTGTCCCATGCCAGGCATGCCCCGCGCCTGCTTGGTAATAAAGCTCAAAGACTGATCTGATCGTACAGTCAGCACAACACTTGCCCCAACAGCATGGGGACCTGAGTTCACGCCCCCCCCCCAGAACACACATAAAATCCAGGCATGGTGGTATAAGTTTCTAATCCCAGTGCTGGAGAGGCTGAGTTAGGCAGGTTCCTGGGGCTCACTGGGGCACTAGGCTGGTGTACTTGTAGAACTTTAGTCCATTTGTAGACTCCATCTCAAAACCTAAGGTGAACGGGGACTAAAGACTGACAGGTGACTTTACTGTCAGGCTTCCACACAGATGCACACCTGTACACACACACATGCACACCTTCACACACACACATATGCAAACCTACACATGCACACCTGTACACATACACATGCACACACACACATATGCAAACATACACACACACAGAGGACAACATATAACATGTAAGTAATTATACACAGTATCTCCTTTTATTTGTTTAATAGGACTTTATCCTGGTAGAAGGTCAGAAATCATTTCAGCATGGTCAACATTCCTAAAAGTGTTACTTACCCAGAAGCTTCCATTACCTAAGTGCCATCTCATTCCACAGAGATATGGCATCTTATCCTTTTTCCTCCTCTTTCTTGGTCATTTTATCCTTCTGTTCTCCCAAAGGGCACCGAACAGGCCACCTGCTATGCCTCAAACAGCCTTGAGTCAAAGCAGAGACAGGATACAGCTGCTACATAGACACCTCCCTAGAATATGCCCACTAGGAAGAGGCTCCCAGGGCAGGAGAGGTGCTGAGAAGATCCAAACCAAAGACTCCCAAAGTAAGGAGCTGACATGAACGGCTGGCAGTCACCACAAGCATGTGGCTCCTTGTAGACATACTTCTGACTTAGAGCAGCGTGAAAAAATGATTCCTCATTTTCAAGTTAGAGTCATACAGGAAACTATTGTATGTGTTCATATATATGGACATGTTTGCATATGCATGCATGTAGGAATCAGAGGACAACTTAGAGTACCATTCTCACGGGTACCCTCTGCCTCCGTCTTGAGACACATCATATCCTGCTGAGCTCACTGAGCAGACCAGGCTGCCTGGCTAGTGAGGCCCTGTATCCACCTGCCTCTGCTCCCCAAGTGCTGGGATTACAGATATATTCCACCACACCTGGCACTTTACAGGAGCCCCAGGGACTTCGCTGAGGTATTGATGCTTACAAAGCAAACGCTTTACCAACCCCTAGCGCCTAACCTGTTAATAAATGTTTATTTTGTTACTAGATGCTGTATTTACATTTTTTAAAATACTATAATCTTATCACAAAGCATTTATATTCATTTTAGGAAAAATTATTTTGTAATGAAATTGAAGGACAAGGATTACATAGAAGAGTGAGCTGAAATAAGGTCAAATATTAGTTTACTATGGCTCCCTTTACACAGGCAAAGGAGATAGAAAAGAGAGCGGGTAAATATTTCTGAAGCATCGATTTTTGTAAATCCTTCACAAATTATATTGTGCTTCATTTGATAAAAAGTATATCTACTTTACACATTGTCGTATAATGTGAGGAACTTGATTATAGCTGTTGTGGATCCAAATTGCTTTGTGCTTTTCATATTTTTGAGAACGCCTCAGGAGTACTCACTGTATTTGCATTATTTTTATCTTCTTTGTCCCACTCAACTCCTCCCAGGACACCTCATTTGCTCTCAGTTCGTGGCCTCTTCTTTAATTATTCACACACACGCACACGCACACGCACACATGCACACGCACACGCGCGCACACGCGCACACATACACACGTACACCCACACACATACACACACGCACACACATTCACCTTGAGTATTTGTGTTGCTTATAGTAAATGTGTTTAGAGAGAACCACTTGGGATCGGATACTTTAGGAGCTTGTCCCTGGAGAGGATTAATTCTTCTCTCTATAGCCACAGCATATTCCTGTGATATTCCTCCCTCCGCTTTGATATGTCAACTGGTGTTGTCACTGTGTAGGGCTTGTGTAGGCAATCATATTGTTGAAGTTTTATGGGTTGCGTTCTTAAGTGTATCCGCTGGGGCCCGGACCCCATGGTCAGTTCTTAGTTTATATCCTTATGACAGTGGTCAAGTGTAACTCTAACTCCCTCCTCATCAAAGAAGCTTTTACTTTCATACAGAAAGCCTCAGCCATCCAAGTGTTGTTTCTATTTCAGCAGTGTTTCAGATGGCAAATTCTTCCACCGTGCAGGCTTTCCACATATCCACACAGTGTAGATGGTTCTCAGAGAGTGTCATTCATCTTTACCCTCGTGTTGCTTACTGCTCCCGTCTGTAGCTATATGAAGCGGTTTTGCTCATCAAAGACCACCAATTCAGTAGCCATGAGCACTATAGGCATTCAGAGAACTGGATCAATTACCCTTAAACAAACAAACAAAAAACAGTTCTGGAACCACTTGATAAAAATAATAAAATCCATTCGGGTAGGCTTCCACTAGAACCAGTCCAACAGCATGTGTGTGTGTGTGTGTGTGTGTGTGTGTGTGCATGCATGTGTGTGTGTATGTGTCTGTGTGTGTTTAATTGCATTTATGTGTTTAGGTGTATATAGAGGCCAGAGTAAACATTTAGTGTCATTCATCAGGCACATTCCATGTTAGGTTTTGAGACAGGCTCTTTCTTCGAACCTGGAACTCTCTGCTTAGGCTAGGTTGATTGAAAAAGGAGCCTTAGGCACCCTTCTGTCTCTGCTTCCCTGGGGTAGGAATCACAAGCCCATACCATCACTCCAGGCAAATTTTTTTTCTCATGGTTTCTTGAGGATTGAAGTCAGATCTTTGTGCTTGCATGGCAGGCACTTTACCAACTAAGCTATCACCCCAGGATCACAGTAGAACAATCTAGAAATCAAAATGAATACTCACAACATAACAGGAACACATGAGATGGTTTATAATGATAATGCAATAAAATTAGTAAATTTTTTGTAGAATGCGGGTGGTATAAATCTAAAAATTGGCAAATATAGAAAGATTCTTTTGCAAAATATATCTGAGGCTGCACTAGTAACTGGTAAAAAAAATGTAAGCTTAGAATAGTGTGTGTGTGTGTGTGTGTGTGTGTGTGTGTGTGTGTGTGTGTGTGTGTTTATGCTAAAAGAGGGTATCGGATCAGATTCCCCTGGAACTAGCATTCCAGATGCTTGTACGTTGCCTAACGTGGGTGTTTGGAACCAAACCCTGTTCCTCTGGAAGAGCAGCAAGCACTCTTAACCACTAAGCTATCTCTACAGCCCAGAATAGCATCACGTTTAACCCTTAACTGAACGAATGAATCTGACAATTATCATTAATCACTGTCAAAACCATTGGCAGAAACACCAATGAGAAACTTACATGATAAATAAATCAAGATCTTTTATGAAGTAAAAATGAAAAAATAAAATAAAAACAGAACTTCCAGATTTGAGACCTACTCTGATCCTACTTTGAAAAGAATCACAAAATCGCATCTATAGTGTAATGAAAGTAAGGCTACTAAGCAAGCACTAGGGGGTCTCTGTGGTGTTGGGACGGTGGTTATACGTCCACAGACGTGTTTCTCGGAGAAGGACACTGATGGATCTGTGGACACAATGCTGACATGTGCAGATTTGCTTCAGAACGAGGCAAGAGGAAGAGAAGGATCAATGAAATGAGACTGGCGTGTTGTCATATTTGTTAGACAGATGCTCATCGGACATTTACATTGCCCTTTACACTGACAGGGTGATCGTGCTAGAACAGAGCAGGGAAGCAGTCCAGGTGTATGCCCACAGGCAGAGCAGACACATCAGCCCAGTGCCAGCCTGTCTATCACCCTGCGTCACCACGGTGGAGGTCATTGTGACTGCAGCACAGCTCAGCGTCCTGTCTGGCTAAGTCAAACGTTTCAGTTCACCGCATTCTGGAGTGCACCCACTTCCATGTGCCTCTGTGTGGTGCTCAGGGCTCATGGCCTGCATCTGCATCCTGTTCAGAGCTCACCCCCTGCCACTTGCTGATCCAACTGCTGCTATTTGCCATAGCTCAAAAGTTACAAAGAAGAGGTATGTCTTCCTATGTGTTTATTATTGTTCTAAAAATCAGAAGCCAGGGATGGAAAGATGGCTCAGTGGTTGAGAGTGCAAACCACCCTTACAGAGGACCCAACACCAGTTCTAAGCACCCACATTGGGTGGCTCACAACCACCTGTAACTCCAGCTCCTGGGACATCAGACAGCCTCCTCAGCCCCTCACAGGGACTGGCACATATGTATGCATACATATGCTTATGAATAAATATGTTTTGTTAGATCAGAAACTAGTGCTAAAACCATCAAATAATTCCTAATGTTTTCCTCAAAGCAGGTTGTTGCTAGGATGGTTTGAGTGAGGGCCTCCGCACCCTACAGTCCAGGCTGTTCAATGCTTGGTCCCCAGTTGGTAGCCACTGACTTAGGAGGTGTGGCCATGCTGCAGGGTGTACCTCACTGGGCCAGACTTGGAGGTTTCAGAAAACTCACACCGTTTTGAGTTCACCCTTTCTGTTTCCTGCTTGCATGGATGCATGAATGGGCTTCCACCTTTCCTGGCCATGAGCTTCATCACCAAGCTCTTCCACCCCTCTATAGAAAAACCCAGCCTGATTTCCAACTTCACTTCCTTGTTCTTCCCCCCCCCAACCCCCCAACCCCCCAACCCCCATAGGATCTGAGCCTCATAGGCGAGGCAACTAAAGCCATGCTGATTTTACTGAGCTGCACATTTAGCGGTAGCAGGGAGGAAGCTAGGAAAGCACATCAGTGGGTGAAGCGCTTGCCTTGCAAGCGTGGGAAGCCAGGTCCCATCGCTCAGAACCCACACAAAAATGCTGGTTCTAATCCCCAGCACTGGGAAGGCAGAGGCAGGAGGATCCCTGGGGCTCACTTACCTGTCAGTCTAGGTAACTGGTGAACTCCAGGCCAGTGAGAGTCCCTGTCTCAAGGTGGGTGGCATTCATGTAGATGACGATCAGTGTTGTCCGTAGCTCTTCATACACTTGTGCATGTGCACACACAGGAACATGCACACATGCATACACACAAATGTACATATGTACATAAAAATAGCAGAGATTATGCTCTCCTGCTTTCTTCATCTGCTTTGTGCCTTTCGAAGCCCCCGTCTTCACAGAAGTTGTAGGCTTTGGGCTAGGCTCCATCATCTTTCCCAATTAAAGAATTAAGTAGCAATGCAAAGCAGAGGGGTTGCTGTTTGGAGACACTGAGAACTTACAAAGGGATCTACTGGCCCTAAGCCTGTCTTTGGGGCGCTGACGCGAGGTCTCAGTTTTCAAAGAGGAAGAGTTGAGGCAGGAGCAGGGCATGAGTGAGCGTAAGCAAGCAGCCTTGATTGAAGTGTGGCCTGGCTGACCATCGTCTCTGTTAGGTTCTACAACGTGGGTCCAGGAACTTCTTATCCTTGTCATCTCTTGAGACAATCTATTTGGCTCCAACAAAGGGCCGTTTCTGCTCCACGGTGCGTGCAGCTTCTCTGTCACGGGCAGTTGTCTTCATCTGAAAGCAGAATGTTCCGTCCTGGGAGGTCTGCTGTTCCTGGAATTCAGGGCAACTCAGAAGACAAGGTGAGGGGCACTGATTTAACTTTGTGCCTTTAGCCAAGGTATAAAAAGACAGACACAAAATTGACATACAGATGTCAGACATTTATCCTGCTTCTGTGACCTGTGAGCACAGGTGAGGGAGGAATATTTTTCAGCCAAAGCTGCTTCCAAGGGCCTGCTTCAACAAGTAGACAGAATCCAGACTTGACCCTGATCCCTCAGCTTAGCAATGGTACAGCTAATTGGGCAGCATCTAGGATGTGGCTCGGTGGTGAGGGGCCTGCCTGGCATGCACAATGCCCCGGCTTTCATCCTCAGCTGTACACAGACTAAAAGGAACAAATAACTATATAATAGAAATACAATTAAATAACAATAATTAAAACCTTGATATTGCCATTTTTCCAAGTCCATCTCCACTGTGACACCAGAACTAAGGGCATGACCCACAGAGACAAAGCTGAGTTGTAGCTCTTGCTGTGGGACTGCAAGATTTATTTTTGCGATCTCTCATCAGATGCTGAAACTCATGGCTCTAGGGTTAAAACAGGAAACTATAGCTTGTGCTTCATATTTTCAGTTTAAAAGCCCTGCCGAGGGTCTTTTTGAGGAAGATCAAGGCGGTGTCTTCATTGAAATTTTCCCAATTAACAGCTGATCTTGTTGAAATATGAGAAGCCTAAGAAACGGTGCACATTGAACTCACATTTCAAGCAAACTTTGCACTATCGACACTGGGAGTGTTAATGTTCTGGGTTCTTTAAGGTGGAGAAAATTAACATATATATATTTTAAAATGCCTGTAGAAATGGCTTCAGCTTAGAATCCACCTAAAATCTGCCACTGGGGAGTCATGGGATTCAATTCTATGCTTGCTCTTAATTTAGTTTTGCCTGAAAGTTGAGCCTTGCTGAAAATGTGTGAATATACTCAGATAGCACATTTATATTTGTATAGAATCACTGCTACTGCAGAAGTATTTTTAAATAGTTTATTGTTATGAGTTTGTATCCAATAATTTTCTCCTAAAACAACTAACTCATGACCAAGTATATATGTGACTTGATGTCTATATTTTTCTTACATAAATCATTTCAGCAATACAAAACCATAAAGTTTGTGCAATTAAAATGATGTACATGAATCCAACTTAAAAGTCTTTAGCCATCTAGGACATCAAAATAGACAGAATTGCCATAATTTTCAGTCCATGGCTTTTCATCTGTCTCTTTAAGACTTACTTTTATTTGTGAATATATGTATGTGTACATGTGCACGTGTGTATAGGTAAACATGAGTGAAATGTCTGTGGAAGCATATGAGGGCTTGCATCCCTTTGAGCTGGAATTACAGGCATCTGTCAGGCTCCAAACATGGGTGCTGGGAACCAAACTTTGGTCCTTCCCAGTAGCTTGTACTCTTAATCTCCGAGCCATCTCTCCAGCCCCTTAGGCCATATCCTAAGAAAATCTCTCTCTCTCTCTCTCTCTCTCTCTCTCTCTCTCTCTCTCTCTCTCTCTCTCTCTCTCTCTCTCTCTCTCTCACACACACACACACACACATACACACATGCACACACACACGTGTGTATACATATATATATACATACATACACACGTGTGTATACATACATATATATATGTATATACACACACACACATATGTAAGTCCAATGAGGACTGAATGTAGCTACTTTGCACTGATCTGTTTCAACAAAATGAACTATCCACAGAAAATCTGAGTGTATACTGAAACTTAAATGTCAGCTCAGTCAAGGAAAATCTTCCTGTCAGGATGATTGCTATAACTGACTTAAAGAAACAGAGTACACATCTACAATTAATTGTGAGTCCAATGTTGTCATAAGAAAACTTATTATCAGTTCTGGAGAACTTCATGTATTGTATCTCGATCCTTTTCATCCCCCACCCCCCTCTCAAGTCTACCTTCCTTTGTCAACCTCCCTAACTTGGTTTGCTTTTTTTTTTTTAACCCATCAAGCCCAAAAATGCTGCCCTTATCAGGGACTGGCATGCAGGCTGTGGCTCAGAGAAGGCATGGGAATGTGGGATTGTGGGAATTTGGAGTTTCATGAACTGTTACCATATTGGTGTACTTAAAAAACCTGTCAGACGGATTGTTGGTTAAGAGGAATGAAATGAACAAGGAATAAGCCCAAGACCCGGCAAATCCACTGCTTCCTTTCCCAGTGTTTGGGCGCTGCAACCAGGGATTGACAATGAGTCATTCTGGCACTTTCCCTGCTATCTTGGGCTTCCTTAGTGTGTGCCCTGAGCACCTAGATAAGCCTTGCCTAGCGATAAAGGGTGATGGGTCAGTAGACAAAGTGCCTGCCTAAGCTCTGGGACCTAACTTTGGATCTCTTGGTGTTAAAAAAAAAAAAGCAGACATGGCATGCATGCCTGTGACCCCTGCACTGAGGATGTGGCCACAGGAGGATCCCCATGGTCCAACTACACAGGCCAATCAGGGAGCTACAGGTTGAGTGAGAGACGCCATCTCAAACATATAAAATGGAGAATAGAGGTGGCTACATTGGTGTCAGCTTCTAGCCTCCATGCAGGCATGCAAGAAAGCATACACCACACACACATACACACACACACACATACACACACACACACACATACACACATATGCACACATGCACACACATGTGTGCCCATACACAGTAAAGCAATGTGTGAATTGCCAGCATCGCTTAGGGAGCCAAGTGTCTCTTAATGGGGCTGCGAAGCATCCATCCATGCCTGGTCCTAGAAATGACAGCTCCTGTGGAAAGCTTGCTTCTGCAGCAGCAGCCTTGGTCCCTTCTAAAGCACTGTGTGGATGACGGCTCCTTTGAAGTTTTCTAAGGAATTTACACACCCTCTCCCTTTTACCCTGTCCTTACCTGTTTCCAGAGATTGCAATCTTTGGTTAATGTTCACTGCAGGAAGCACCTAAGAATAGTCTTGCTTCTCTGAGCAAATTCTATCTTGGTGTATGATGGGGTGGAGAATAGCCAAGAACGTTCTAGCAAATAGGTGCCCAGTTGGGCCTTTTCAATAGTATGCATTTGACAGGGCAGAGCAGCGCCAGCACGGTCAGCATTGGAAAAATGCTCTGTTTGAAAGCTTCCTGTCATTTCAGAAGCACTCGGACCGGGGCACATGCAGGCTGCTGCTGTGCTTGCTGGAGCTATTAATATGAGTTCAAGTACTTGTAGTGCCCTTTTGATCCCAGGGGTGGGGGTGGGGGAAGCTTTTCTGTTCCTAAACAGAAGCAAGCCAAGCCAACAGGAATGATCTTAGGCCATAGCAGGGCACAGCCTGTTGATTTTCATGCATCCTATGTGCACAGACATCACAGGGTTTGCACTGATAACAGTGAATGCTGGGTTCCCCACCCACAATGGGAAACACCCAAGTCAACCTACCACCAAGGGTTGTATTATTTCTGAAGACAACTTGCATATGCCCAAAATCACTGAGAGTCACTCACTGGGGGGGAAATTCTGTTTTTCTTTCTACTGGTTTTAGAATTTTTGCTGGAGAACTAGGGCATAGCCGCCACTCCCCAGCCAACTGCCTGAAGGGAAAAAGTAAAAAGGTGTCAAAGGACACTGCTTTCAATGGGGTTGAGAGAAGAAAGGCTCAGTGGGTAAAACGCTTGCAGCGCAAATGAGAGGACCTGAGTTCAGATTCCCGGCACGTGTGTACAAGCCAGGCATGATAGGATGTGCCTGCGCTCACTGCACTGCTAAGTCCCTGGGGCCCAGATCAAGTGTGCTGGTGTTGAGGCCTAAGGATAATGGAGACGGGGCTATTCCAAAGGAGGAACAAATATTGTCAGGGGAAAGGCAGGACCCGTCGCCCCCCCTACACAAAGAAGACTTTGGGGGAATCTCCTACAAAGCCACTTTCCGCCATGCCACATTCTGCTTCCTGTTAGGGCTGGAATAACACTGGACAACGGGATGCTTTCTAGTCCAAGAATTTTTAGAGGTTAAAAACTAAAGTTAAGACAACTATTGTCTTTCATCACAACAACTGGAAGGTCACCTCAAAAATAAAACCATCAAGTGCCTTGCCTACTATTTGAGGGGTGGGGGAGAATATTGCTTTTTTTTTTCTTTTCCTTCCTCCTGTTTATCAGTTTCCAAAGCCAGGAGGTTGGCATTTGGCAGAATGTTCTAGCATTCCCTCCAGTATCACATCTATGGGGGACGCTGGCATTGAGGGCATTTTTCAAAAATATCTCAGAGGTGAAAGTGGAAGTTAAATTTAGTTAAATAAATTATTATTCTCTCTTTTTTTTTTTTTAAATCCCCCTGGCTTAGTCTTATCATTCCATAGCTTGTTTGCTTGCTTGCTTTTTCTTTTTTTTTTTTTCTTTTTTTTTGTTTTGGTTTTTTGTTGTTGTTGTTTGTTTGTTTTGTTTTGTTTTGTTTTGTTCGCCCTGATATGTTCATGTTTTTCTTCTCAGCTCTTTGTGTCCTGTGAAGCCTACAGAGAAGAAGAATTATTTTCCCCTGCCAAAGCCAGGTTCATAGCTAAGGTCCCCATAACACGAGACATTAGTAAGGAGAAAGAGAACACAAATATTCAATGTGAGTTCTTTTTTGTTTTTTTTTTTTTTAAGCATTAGTTTTATTTTATTTTTATGATGTTGGAGAGTGAATCCAAGGTATTCCGCATGCTAGCCAATTGCTTCCTGCTCAGCTCCCCCAAGCCCCCAGCATCTGGTGTAAGTACTGTGCAGCCCAGGAACCTTCCTGCCTCCTGGCATGCTCAGGTTGGCACTATAGAGAAATATGACTGAACGCCAGCGGGCGGGGTCATGTCAGGCTGGGAGAGCACAGCAATAGTCATGTCCGGCTGGGAGAGCACAGCAAGGCTTTTGTTCATCTTCAGCTCAACTCTCTGTGGTTTTTCAGAGATAAGGGCATACCTTTTGTGGACGCCTCCCACATAACAGTCTTATGATCTCCTTCAGGAAAAGGCCAGAACATGTTTATTCTCTCTTACTGGCTTACTTTGGGTCAAAAATGGAAGATCAGAGTAGACTTCCTTTTTCTAGACAGCTAAAGGTCAGCTTCAAGAGCAGTGTGAGACCAATTAAATAGTGTGTGAATTTGGTTGAGTAATTTTGCTATATTTTACAGTAAATGACCACACTGTGTACATATAGTTCTCCCCCCCCCCCACCTCAGCTTCTCAAGGGCTGAGTCTATGAAAGGCACAGTGGACCAGTTAGTCCAGTAAGGCTTTGCCTGAGAAAGTGAACCTAATTCCATTTGCTCATCACCCACGTGTGTGCCCATGCACCCAGGACTCTCAGCACCAGGCACAAGCAGCCCCACCCACTCCTCAGGGAAGTTCTTACTCCTGCACATCCCATAATGCTTTTTCCTTCCTCCCTCACCAGCCTCTCCAGCCAAGCTTAATGCTGTAGCTCCTGCCTAATCTTTAGAATCTGTGTGTATTTTCTTCTTCTTCTTCTTCTTCTTCTTCTTCTTCTTCTTCTTCTTCTTCTTCTTCTTCTTCTTCTTCTTCTCCTGTTCATGAAGTTTCAGACGGGTTTCATACAAAGGAATGTCTTACATTGAAAATAATGTACTGAATTATTTGTACTGGAAATTTATACCTGGAAATATTTTCTCACTGAATGCATAGATTAACTAAAGAAATCTTGTTTCTTCAGTTACTTAAGACTATGTCACAAGACATAGACCGAGATTTCGTGACCTAAATCAATAACTATCCATAGGCCTCCAATATGGAGCTGGATAGGTTTTTGATTGGGCATTGCCTGTGGTCACGTGACCACTGGCATCTGATGGTTTGGCTGAGGCCAGCGACTTCACCATTGTCTTTTATGTTTGCATGTTTGGGAGAGAGCCAGCAGGTCCCTCTGTGGGTGTGCATGTTTCTTAAAGGGAAAAAAGGAAGATTCCCAGCTCGGGGAGCTGACAAGTGGCCATTGTGAGGAATCTATCATGACCTGCCACGTTCACTTAATTAGAGGTAGATTAGATAGAAAATAAAAGGAACAGCAATCGTAGGTTACATACTAAATATTGAGCTACCAACACCCGGTGCCATTTTTGAAGCTCAATCAAGATATACTCCGAAACACTGGCCCTAAGGTAACTGGAAAAGAATCAAAAATGTTCTATTTAAATTATACTTATCATCTACCTCTACCTGAAACTCATCTACTGAATGTTTTAGAAACTTCCAGCGTTTATAATTTGTTGGAAGAAAAAAAATACATGTAAAGATGCAGTCAATACTTCATACTGTTTAATGGAACCATGAAATGGCCCCCAGAGTGAAACCAGTGAGACTAAAAATGTCTTCTGTTTAAGTGGGAACTCTAATAAGTATTTAGATAATGAAGATGCCTCCATTTGTCTGCTTATTTTTGTTGTAATTTGATTTAAAACTTAAAGTGAGTTTCAAATAGAAATATTTCTTATATTAGCAGCAATGTCATTTAGCGTTAGACTCTGCTGCGTTTTATATCATTTTTCTGCCCGCTTTACTGTGGGCTTTCTTTGTTGTCTGGGACATGATATCTGGAGTTAGAGCCTGCTCTTGCCCAGGTTTTAGTTCGGATTTGCCAATTCTTCAACTAAATAGATTCTGAGCAGAATGGTTGGGAGGGCAGCATAAGCTTAAAGGACCAGGCCTATACACAGGGCCTGGATGCTGCTTCTGTTAAGGGTCCAACTGACATAGGCTGAACACCTGAGGTAGGCCAGCCTTCCTGTGTCTACATTTATTATGTGACCCTATGCCTGGGGAGAGGTGAACAATTGACCATTCACCTCATGTGGTAAACCAATGGCACACCAAAGGAAGGATGCCACAGAACACCAACCTTATAAACCAATGAGCTTTACTGGGGCTGCTCACAGGAGTCTGGATGAGGGGCCAAAAATGACAAGGGTATCTCCAAAGTCTCACCCAAGATTGGGCGGCAGCTCACAAATGCTGGAAACCTAGAGCTCACTGCACAGCTTGAAGGATTGTAGGAAACCTCCTCCAGAGAGCTCTTCGAAGAGAGTGTATTGTAGCAGTCCTTACTGCTTAAATATGCCTGTGGAAGGAGAAGCCAAGTAAATATCTAGTCAGTTTCCAGAACTTGCTAAAGCTTTTGATTTGTTTACTTCCTGGTTTTTGACAAGATTCACTGCAGGATACAATTTTATGCCTCCCTGAGGGTGAAGAAGTTTCTCTCCAAGGTGGAAGATTTTTATCTCAAAGGAAATTATGGCACAACAGCATGAGACATGTATCCTGCACATGAGCTGCCTGGCTCTTCCCATACTGTCATGTGTGAGGAGATGAGCAAGCGCTCCCCCCAGGCCTGGTATCAGAAGTCTAGCACGTGTGAATTAGAACCCAGCTCCAACCTCAGGAAACCAGAGCCTACAAACCCCAGACTATATTCCTTTCCAGGGTGGCCATACTAGATCCGTGATCTCTCTTTTTCTTCAGCCATCCTGCTTTTAAAGGGAACATTAATACCAACTTCATTCAACATATATTCATGGGGAGGCTGCATGAACCAAGCACTAAGGTCTTTAGGTTTAGGGTTTCAGGAGTGAACAGAAGTCTCCTAGTCTCTGTCATAATTGAGCCCGTATACCAGGAAAGGCAACAAAACAAGCATACTACAAAAATACATTAGTGAGTGGTAAATAATACTATTGGAAAAAATCAGTCCCAAAGCAAAGGTGCACAGTGGTAGAGTGTTGATGGGCTTCAAACTAAGACAGGACAGTCAAGGAAAACCTCCAAGAGAGCACAGTTGAGCAGTAAGTGGGAGGATGTGGGGAGCGGGCCAGTGGCTATGGAAGAGAGCTGGTTTATAGGGAATTCCGAAAAGAGACATCCTTGGCCAGAACCATGAATGACTTGATTAAAAAGGAAGCAACATGGGTGCTGGAGAGCTGGCTTGGTGACTAAGGGCACTGGCTGCTCTTGGGAAGGACCTAGATTCAACTCTCTGAACCCATGTGACAGCTCACAACTATCTGTTACTCCGGGTCCAGGGAAATCTAGTGACCTCTGGCCTCCAAGGTGCACAGACAGACAGACAGACAGACAGAACAGGCAAAACACCAGTACACATAAAATAAGTAAGTGGGTTTTTTTTTTTTTGCTTGGTTTGGTTTGTAGAAAGAGCAAGGAGGCTACAAGGATAGCTGGTGGCAAGTGGAAGATTTGCTGGGAAGGGAGAGAGAGCAGGGTGCACACCTGTAATCGCAATACTCAAAGAAGTAGAGGCAGGCAGGTCTCTGTAAGTTCAAGGCCAGCCTGATCTACAAAGTGAGCCCAGGATAGCCAAGGCTACACAGACAAACCCTGTCTTGAGAAGAAAAGAGAGAGAGAGAGAAGGGGGCGGGGATGAGTTGAGTCAAAGATCCACCCATGTCAGCTGGATACAAGAGCCAGAAGGGAAACTGGTGCCATTGCATGGTGGTAGAACACCTGCCTGGTCTGCATGAGGCCTTAAGTTCACGCTAAAAAATAAAAATAAATAAGTAAAAGTTTTTAAAAAGCAATAAGGAAAGCTCGGAATACATCTGGCCCAGTAGACGCCTCTAGAGATCATTACTCTGTAGACAGCTTTGAGCTGTGGCCTCTTAAGAAGAGGATACGGAGCTTTGCAGGGACTTTATCCATGAACAGATCGCTCATTTGGGCTGACTCCCAAGGAATGTGTGAAGAAGCAGGAATTGGAAGGAGGAAGGAAGGCAGACTGTGGAGGGGAAGCGGAAGTAGGGCCAGAGACGCTGACGGCACACGGCCAGCCAAGCCTTTATAGGACAAGCTAAGAAATTCAGCGTCCGCCCTGCCGCCGTGTGAGAGGATTCAGGAGATCTTTGAGCAGCCACTGTGACATGACAAGACGTTGTAATGTGAAGGAGCTGGCGCCGCAGCGGAGGTGAAACTCGGTGAGAGGAGGTCCTAAGTCAAGCAGTGCGTAACGGCTGTCGACAAGGTTGAGAGTGATGGTGAGAGAGCATCCAGGTCAAGTGTGCTGGGGAGGTCACGCATTACCTCTTCTTCCAGGGAGAGAAGAAAGAGTGTTCCCACACAAATAAACAGAGAACTCGGTTGACTGTCACCCCCTTATTTATTCAGATTCTTTTGTATGTGCACGACACACACATGCGCATGCGCGCGCCTTGGGGTATAATATACAAACACTTACATGAACCACAACCTGCCTTCCGTATTATTTGGTGGTTTTCTTTATTTGTTTGTTTGTTTGTTCATTTGTAACAGGGTCTCTCATTAATCTGCAACTTGCTAAAAAAAAAAAACTTGCTAGGGAACCCTAGGGACCCTCCTGTCCCTGTAGCTGCCTACCGGTGCTGTTATTACAAATATATACCGCTATGATGAGCTGTCTTCTCCTTCTTTTTTTTTTTTTAACATGGGTTCTGGTGTCAGAACTCAGGTTCCCATGCTGGCTCATCAAGCACTTTGACCACCGAGGCCTCTCCCCAACCCAAATTTTACGTTTTATTTTGTTTCCAGTTTTTGTCCAAGCACAATATTACTTCCTTGTCTAGAAAGCTGTTCTCACTCTGACAGTTCTCCTTTTACGGTTGTAATCTCCATCAAAATGTGAGTTCAATCTAAATGTTCATCTTCTATCCATGTGGCTGGGCATGTGGTCCAACGTGTTGCTTTAAATCTTATTTAATGCAATATGGGCAGGAGTGTGGCACCAGTTCAGAAATGCGCTTCTGTTTTCTATCTCAGAGTAACACTAGCTGTGCAATACTAATCTCATTGTGAGGAGGCAGTGGAGCTTTCTGCCCAACATAAGCCATAGGAGCCACACAGCTATATGCCATTGTGTTTGCTGAAGATAAATTCTCAGCATGAAGATGTGAGTGTATTCGTGGCACCAATATAAACCCAATGTAAACAACATATTTCTTCCACATCTGCTTTGCAGCAGGCACCTCCATGGGGTTTTTAACTTAATATTTGAAACTGGAATGCTGGCCGGGAGTAGTAGAGAACTTGCCTAGTGTGTGCAAGGACCTGATTTGTTCTCTAGTGTTGAGGTAGAGGGACAGGACTTTGAAACAGAAATATACTGCTTATTACATGAAATCACAGAGAAGTAACTTGGCTAAGAATCAACACTTCTCCGCTAAAGTGATGATGCTTCCATTTTATCCCTGACTAACTCATCCTGGGGAAAATAGTTTGGGGTATAAAGAGGACACGTATAGAGTATCTCCACATGGCCCAGCTGTAGGCAAGACTGTAGGGCATTTTCTTAATTAGAGATTGATGTGGGAGAACCCAGCCCTTTGTGGGTGTTGCCATGCGAGGCTAGTGGTCCTGGGTTCTATAAGAAGGCAGGCTGAGCAAGCCATGAGAGGCAAGCCAGTAAGCAGCACCCTCCATGGCCTCTGCATCAGCTCCTGCCTCCCAGTTCCTGCCCTGTTCGAGTCCCTGTCCTGACTTCCTTCGATGATGAACAGCAACATAGAAGTGGAAGCTGAATAAACCCTTGCCTCCCCAACTTGCATTTTGGTCATGGTGTTTCATCATAGCAATAGAAGTCAGAACTAAGAGAACTACATAGTTAGCCCAGGCTAGCCCTGAAGTCATTATGTAGCTCAGACGAGCCTGAAACTTTAAACTGTTTGCTTTATCCTACTGTGTGTTGGAATTATACACCCTCTCTGGGATGTTTTTAACTATCTTTATTTGATGGCACTTGAAAAATGATTTAAAATTATTAAATGTAAAGTCAAATTAGCTCTTAAATCAAGTGGACTGGTCTCCAGTATGATTTCCTTACCAAGGAGCTGAATAAATGTCATTTATTGCAGGATCATTGACTGATTTTCGACCCCTCACCCAGGGATTGCTGTGGAAGCTGGTTAGTGGACAGTAAACAAAACAATTATTTTGCTTCTTGTGAGCCCTCATCAATTTATGTTTACAGTAAGTTCAATGGAAGACGTGCGTTGGAGTTACTCAAAGAGCAGATCAGAAGCAAAGACCCTCCTGTCAGTACTCTTGGAGCTTCTGGATGGGGGTGTAGTTCAATGGTAGGGTGTGTGCGTACCCTGTATGAGGGCCTGGCTTTAACCTGAAGTACTAAACAGACCCTGAAGAGGAAGCTCGGGTATACAGGACCCACTCAAATGACTGGAGGGATGGTTCAGAAGTTAGTTGCGAGCACTTGCTTCTCCATCATGAATCCAGAGCTTGCATCTCAGCAAGCACAGAACAAGGCAGACATTCCTGAAAATGTTGTAACCCCAGCTCTGAGAAGATCCCTGGGGCTAAGGGCTTCTAGCCTACCCCAGTTGCAAGCCACAGGTTCAGAGGGGAGCCTGCCTCCATGAGACAAGAGGCAGAGGGTGACAGAGAGGATTTCTGACACCCCCTTCTGGTCTCCAAGCATCTGCACACACATGTGCACACGCATGTGCTCACACAGACACACACACACACACACACACACACACATATATATATATATATATATATATATATCTTAAATTTTTTATATTTATCCATTTGTAACTAAATCTATATGCAGGCCCAAGCCCTCATAGCAATTTGAGAAAACAGAATTTAAAAATTCTTGACATGGCCAACCAAAACCCCAGCATGTATAGGGGAGGGTTTGGGAAGTGCCATTACTACCTAAGGACAACAGATGGCTGCTAGGGGAGGGAGAGTGGGTTTTCCACTGCACGCACCCCCCCACCCCCCCACCCTCCCACCCCCCTGCCATGCACATAAAACCAGCACTAAAGTAGACTCAGTGGGTTTGAAAACAATGAGAACTCATAGAGCTGGGAGGGAAAGGTGATAAAGGGGACAGGAGAGGAGTTAGGAAGGGGGAGGGGTGTGGGGGAGGGGTGTGGGGGAGGGGTGTGGGGGAGGGGTGTGGGGGAGGGGTGTGGGGGAGGGGTGTGGGGGAGGGGCATGTGGAGCGATTGGATCAAGACCCAATGTATAATACATATGTGAAATTCTCAAAAAAAAAACTTGCTTTGAGAGTGCTTCTTCCTCAGAGTTTTGAATGGATATCACTAACAGTTCATAGGAGAAGCTAACTTTTTTTCCTATCTGCTAGAGAATGTGATGCTTAAAGGGGCACCGTGAAAACAAAAGTTGGCTAAGGATTGTATTACTTGGGGGGGAAATGTACTTTCAGATTTCACTAACTTACAGAATTCTGCTACTCGGTCACCTTTGGCGTTTGTTTTGTTTTGAAACTCAGTTTCTCTATATAGTCTAGGTTGGCCTAAAACACATCATTTAGCTCAGGCTGGCATGGACCTTTCCATGCTGCAGGTGGCCCTGGATCTGTGGTTATTTTAAGCCATCATCATCATAAAAAAAAACAAACAAACAACAACAAAAAAAAAACAGGTGCACACATCGTTTTCCATGATCTGAACTAATGAAAAGGATATTTATGGTTTTGGCCACTAACTCCCTGAGAACCACATTTCTCATTTCTTCTTTAATTTCCATTTTTTTAAATAATCAAGCCTATCTTATTTGAAGCTGGGGTTTCGTGAAAACTTTTTTTTTCCTGATTCTCAACCATCAGTCTCCCATCACTGCCATCTTCTATGAAGGACTTCAGCTCAGCATTGTCTTAGGAGGACAATAGCCATCTGTGTGACGCTTTTATTTCATAGAATTTTTTTTAATGCACAGTGTGTTCCTTTTAGCAAAATGTCTGGGTAGCTGAGTAACAATTTCTATGCAGAAGTCAATTTCTAGGTTAAAAAATGAAACCATTAAGTTGATAATGAGAATCAATTTGCATGGATCTTGCTTTATGTTACCTCCGTGGTGTCAGGGAGGGAAGAACGCCTAGGGAATATGTGAATAGTCCGAAAGGGATGGATTCAGTTCGTTTGATAAATATAATTAGCCTTTCAACGCCAGCTTCATTTAACAAGGAATAATTTGTAGAAGACAAAGGAGGTTTATGCAAATTCCGAGAAGCCGTCTATTTTATAAGTTAGCCCTTCTCTGTACCCGTGCCTGGCTGAGATAACTTGACCTTCATATTGAGTGAATAGCCTTATTGAGGGAAGATTATTTCTGTGAAATATCAACACTGTGCTGGTGGGGTGGCTCTAGGAAGGATTATAACTGTGGAATGGGTGCTGACGTGAGGATCCACACAGAAATAACCAGAAACAAAGGTCCTTCGTTCCTCTGTGGCCGGAGAGAAATCCTGGGAACCAAGTGATTAGCCTTCCAGAACCAAAGGCTGTTTCTCACTAGTTCCAAAGGCCAAGTTCATATTTGTTTTTCTTTCTTTAATGTTGGCTGCCTCTTTTAGCAAAACTTACAAAGACTTAGTTGCTAAAGAAAGAGGAATCATTACTGGTCCTCAAACTTTACCCTTTGACCCTTGATGGTTTTACCTTAAATGTACTTAAAATGGATCTTTTTGGGGCCTAGAGAAATGACTTAACCATCAACATGCTTGTCTCCAGAGCATGAGGGACCTGGCTCAAAAACCCAGAGCCTAGGTAAGAACCTTTAATCTTCAGGACCCACATAAAAAAGCTGGGTGTGGGGGCATACGCCTGGACTCCCTGTGGTGGTGAGATGGGAGAGAGAGACAATCTCATCCATGAAGCTCGCTGGCCAGCCAGCTCTGACAAAGTTCCAGGCCACTGGTAGATCCTGTCTCAAAGTAAATGTAAAAGGAGCTCAGGGTTGTCCCCTGACCTGCACACACTCACATGTACCCACACATAAAAGTGCATTTGCATGCACCCACACACACCCACACACACACACCCAAACACACACACACACACACACACACACACACACACACACACACACACACACACACACATATCCTTTTCTCCCTTCTGAGAGACTGATTTTGGTCATTGTACTTTGCTATATAAAGAATGTGGTGTGTGTGTGTGTGTGTGTGTGTGTGTGTGTGTGTGTGTGTGTGTGTGTGTGCGCACTCTCTGGATTCTCCAGAGAATCCCCAAAGTATCATTTTCAACCTTGAAGTATCTAGCCGGAAGTTCTGGGGGTAGTTTGACATACATTAGAACTCCATTATTCCAAGTCCCATTTGATCAGTAACCTGCTGTTGTTGGCTAAATAAGAGTTTATGGGGTTGATGGTGTAGCTTGGTTGGTAAAGCACTTGCCTAATATAGACAAAGCACTGGGTTTGATACAAAGCACCACATACACTAGGCACCCAGTTATCTGTAATCTTAGCATTCAGATGCTAAAATTTGATTCAGAAGTTCAAAATCCAAGGTCATCATAGGCTACATAGTGAGTTCAAGGCCAGCCTTGGGCTTTATAAGATCCTGACTTGATGATGATGATGGTGGTGGTGGTGGTGATGATGGTGGTGGTGGTCGTGGTGATGATGATGATGATGGTGGTGGTGATAATGGTGGTGATGATGATGATGATGATGATGATGATGATGATGATGATAGGCTGTCTGTGTACCAATTAAAACTTAAGGAAGATATTCCAATCTGAACGTATAATATGGTCTGCTTTAGTCTTGGAGAAACTAATGTAGTCACTTGAGTCACAAGGATCTATGCATTACTGTGCATTTGATTTTCACTAGAGCTGCTATTTAAGAACTAACAAGTATAGCTTAGTGGTAGTGCATTTAAACTAGCATATGTGAGGTCCTAGATTCATCACACAAACACACACACACACACACACACACACACACACTCTCTCTCTCTCTCTCTCTCTCTCTCTCTCTCTCTCTCTCTCTCTCTCTCTCACAGACTGAGAGGTAGCTAATGGTTCTCTTATTTGTCCTGTTAAAGCAGGTGCTGTCCTAAGTTGGCCCGAGTGCAGGATACCTCCTCCTGCTCCAGCTGCGCTGCCAGCATTCTGGTCTGTGCAGGCCCCTTTGAGTGTCTTTGCATGTGTAGCTCATGAGATTTGGAGGAACTGTCTAACAAAGGACACAGGGAAGTTCTGCTAGATGATAATGGGAAAAGTATAGACAGATAAAAAGATGAGAAAGAAAATGCATAAATGTATAGAAAAATAGCAAAATAAAATGTTCATTTGAGAACGACAAAGAATGTGCACTCCAGGAAGCTACCCACGACATCTACTCATGCAGTCAGATGTGCGTTGGCGTTTATCTATATTTCTTTGGAGGATTCTTCTTTTGACAGCCTGTGTTGCTTCCATTATTCTATCTGCAAATACCATTTGCACACAAAGCTCATCCCATCCAAGGAATTTATATTGTTTTTATCCAGAAAATGTGTAGCAATGATTTCCTTTTATTCTGCTCTTAGCAAAGTATAAAGGAGCTCCTCTGGGAGTTTCCTACTGACACCAGAGAGTATGAAATAACTTGATTAGTCCTAGAAAGGATCGCCACTGGAGTGCTGTTCATTGCTTCTTACCAAACGCAACCTCTGTAGCAAAATATGGATCAGGATTCTAGGCTACATGTGCCAAGGACCCAGTAAATTTATGCAGTTTAACATTTGCAATGCAAATCTGGAACTTAATGTGTCATCTCAAACTGGCTTGTCCTGCTGAGAGTAAGGCAGGCATCTAAATAAAATTGACATTGTTGACGTGGTTTTCATTAAGGTGCTTTCATTCATAACATTTGGTGTGCTGCTTCTAGTAGGTTCTGTAACTCCAGAAAGGCAGAAAATTAGCGCAGAGCAAAGACCCTGGGCAGAGGCTCTGAGCCAGGTCCCTGGAACTCTCATCCCAGGTGCATCCTAATCCATTTTTCTTCTATAAAAGAAGGACCACAATATGTCTGCCTCATAAGATTTGTTGTGAATGGGTGACATGACTCAGGTGAAGTGATTAACACTAAAGGAAAAGCAGATCAGGAGTGTAAAAAGTAGGAACAATTATAATAATGCTGTGTTAAAGATAACGACAAAAAAAAAACAAACCCAAATTACTTTGCCACAGTTTATTAGAGCTGTGCATTAGTTAAAAGAAACTGATAGTGTTAAAAAAAAAAAAAAACAACCTGGAAAACAAGGTAGTGCTTTAAAAAACAAACAAACAAACCTGGAAAAGAAGGGGGAAGGGGGAAAACCTTCGCAGTCAGTAGCTATGGGAATCCAGACATTGTGGAGCGCTCACTTAATGATTCCCTTGCCTGTTCCTGATTGTTAAGACTAGCTCCTTGTCGATCTTAAGCTCACTGGTTAGTACCAGGGAAAGGTGAACTGAGGGGCAACGGTGGGAGCTCTGTGGACAGCCAGGGAAGGGCCACCTGTCACATCCACTGAGAAGGTAGTCACAGAACACCTGACAGTTGCAAAGCACACTGGGAAAAAAGATGTTTCTAGGCAGCCCAGATAGTTTCTTTCTCTCAGTCTGTTAGTATTCTAGGAGTGAGTGCTGAAACACTAACAGAGCTCAAGGAAATTGCTGAGTTTTGAATTTATGAGCCTGTCTACAGTTTATAGTTTTGTGGTTTTCCTCTTATTGAATGAGGTCGTGGGAATAAACAGCTTATAAGATGCCTCCAGCTCTCACAGTTATAAAGTTAGATAGTACCTGTTGACGAAATACCACCTTGCCTAAAACCCTCCCCAAATAAACAAATTGCCTACAAGAAAAAAAAAGAATGGGCTAAAGGCTATTTTGAAAAAAATAGCTAAAGGCTGAAGGTTGATTTATTCTTTGTTTTGTATTTCAACCATCAATAATGTTACATCAGATTATGACACACAAGTGCCAAATTTATCCACTTACTCAAATTTTTTAAAACTTAAATTTTAACTATACCAGCTTAGTAATACTGAATGATCTTATTTTTTTCTAATTGTCACACTATTCCAAGTATTGTTTTCACTTGGTTATGCAGAATTCACATAAAAAAAAAAGCACAGAGAAAGAGGCTAGAGTGATGGCGCAGCAGTTAGGGGTGCACTGCACCCTTGCGTGAGGGCGCAGCAGTTAGGGGCGCACTGCACCCTTGAGTGAGGGCGCAGCAGTTAGGGGTGCACTGCACCCTTGCGTGAGGGCGCAGCAGTTAGGGGCGCACTGCACCCTTGAGTGAGGGCGCAGCAGTTAGGGGCGCACTGCACCCTTGCGTGAGGGCGCAGCAGTTAGGGGCGCACTGCACCCTTGCGTGAGGGCGCAGCAGTTAGGGGCACACTGCACCCTTGCAGAGGACCCGGGTTTGGCTCCAGCACTGAGGCTAGAGTGATGGCACAGCAGTTAGGGGCACACTGCACCCTTGTGTGACGGCGCAGCAGTTAGGGGCACACTGTACCCTTGCATGATGGCGCAGCAGTTAGGAGCACACTGCACCCTTGCGTGATGGTGCAGCAGTTAGGGGCACACTGCACCCTTGCGTGATGGCGCAGCAGTTAGGAGCACACTGCACCCTTGCATGATGGTGCAGCAGTTAGGGGCACACTGCACCCTTGCGTGATGGTGCAGCAGTTAGGGGCACACTGCACCCTTGCGTGATGGCGCAGCAGTTAGGGGCACGCTGCACCCTTGCGTGATGGCGCAGCAGTTAGGAGCACGCTGCACCCTTGCAGAGGACCACAGCCACCTGTAACTCTAGTTCTCAAGGATCTGACACCATCTCCTGACCTCCAACGGCATGCACATGGCACACAGACACACGTACAGGCAAAACATCCAAACACATAAAAATATAATCTTAAAAAAAAAACAAATTATTGAAACATGGTATGAAGTACTTCTTCTTTGTTCTTGGTATAAAATTAGAATATACATAACACCCTGGAGAGTTAAAATGTTAAATAAAGCCCTAAATGTGTTTTTTTTTAATTCTTAAAAAATCACAAAGAAGAGAATTAGGATCAGAATTAAATGTTAGCGTTTTCATAAACTAATAGCATAATTGTAAACATTTGAGGTGTGTGTTATTTCTATCCATAGCACTACACAGAGGTGGATGTGTTCATTTTTCTTTTACCCAACACAGGATTTGAAACAACTTCTTTGTAAAACTGTATTGGTTAGCTTTCTGATGCTGTAACAAAATACATGAGAAAATCAACTTATGAAAGAGGAAGATTTGGGGGCTGGAGAGATGGCTCAGAGGTTAAGGACACTGTCTGCTCTTCGAAAGGTTCTGAGTTCAATTCCCAACAACCACGTGGTGGCTCACAACCATCTATAACATGATCTGATGCCCTCTTCTTACATGCAGGTGTACCCGCAGGCAGAACACTATATACATAATAATAAGTAAATAAATACTTTTGAAAAAAGGGGAAGGCTTATCTTGGTTCAAAGTTTCAAAATTTTTACTCTATATTCAATTGGCACTGTTACCTTTGGGCTCATACAAAGCAGAACCGTGTGGCAAGAAATGTATAGGAAATTAAACTGTAGTTGAAGAGGAGGCTCTGTGCTTAAGAACATGTGTTGCTCTCCTAGAGGACCCGGGTTGGATTCCCAGCACTCACACGATGGCTCATAACAATCCCTCTTTCAAGCCCCAAAGGATCTGATGCTCCCTTCTGGCCTCTGCAAGGACTGACATGCATGTGTTACATATGCATACATGCAGGCAAAATACTCATACACATAAAGTAAATAAATGTTTAAAAAGTAATAAAAATAAAGTCTTTAAAAGAGAAATTTAAGCTAATCACATGATGATGTCTGGGAAACAAACACGAAGAGATACCCCAAGGCCCTTTCAAGGGAATACCCCCAATAAAATAACTGCCTTAACTGTACCCCTAAAGGTTCCATAAATTCCTCATAGCAGTGTGGAATAGAGATAATGCCTTTGCCTATGAGGCTTTCTGGGGTCTTCGCCGGTATACAAGACACACGCAACCAAATGAGAACGGCTCACACATGCTGATGCTCTGAAAGTCAGCAATGGAAGCTTAAGTGACTTTTCTTATTCTGCCAAATAAGAAAATAATTGGTGAATTATAGTGACTAATTGGGGGTACTCAACATCCAAACAATGAATTTCTGAAATCTAAATAAAGTACATGAACCTGCCCCAAGAAGATGAGCATTTATTACGACTTCAAGTCATAAATATAGACACGTCATTATAAACATTTGACAGCAGGTTTTACACTAGGGGACAGCTCCAGGACCTAAAACAGTGCTTCTCAATACATGAGTCATGGCCCCTCTGGGGTTGGATGACCCTTTCAGAGAAGTTGCACATCAGATATCCTTCATATCTGATGTTTATTTACATTACAATGCATAACAGTACCAAAAGTATAGTTATGAAGTAGCAGTAAAAATAATTTTATGGTTGGAGTTACCATACAAATAAAGCATGAGAAACTGCACTAAAGAGTCACAATATTAGACAGGTTGAGCAGCACTGATCTAAAGGGGCGCCCTCCAGGGGGTGTGAACAGATGACGCATAGATGATAGATGATGATGAAAAACAGATAACAGGTGATAGAGATATAGATAGGTGAAAGATAGTAGGTAGTAGACAGGCAGATAAACAGAGGTATAGATAAATTAGATAGATAGAGATAATAGAGATAGGTAGATAGCAGCTAGATGACAGAGATATAATGGATGATAGATTATAGATAGTAAATAGATAGATATAGATGATGGATAGACAGATAGATAGATGATAGAGATTGAGATATTCATAGATGATAGGTGATAGATAGATAGATATAAAATATACACAGAATCTTCATGCACAATGAAAAGAAAGGAAGGAAGGGAATGAGTAAAGCAATCTAAGTGCGAGCAAGACCTTGGCTTAATCCTGAATTATATAAGCAAGTGGTGAACTGAGGAGATGTTATTTAGCCAATGACCACTGTGGCTACAAAGAAAGTAGTATCTATTTGCCAAGAGCATCTTTTAGACAGAATAAGAAAGGTTTTTGTTGTTGTTGTTGTTGTTTGGTTTTTTGGTTTGTTTTTGTTTTTGTTTTTGTTTTTTCTGGCAGAATAAGGAAAGTCACTGAGCTAGAGTTTCCTTTGTTGACTTTCAGAGCATCATCATGTGTGACCCATCCCCACTGGGTTGCATGGGTCTTGAATGGTGGTAAAACCCCCAGAATGTTGATTCATTTGCTCATTTGCTCTTTCAGCATTTACTGTCATCAGATGCTGTGCTTAACACTGCGGTGAAAGTAACAAACAAGAGGGGCAAGGAAAGTAACCCTAGAGGAACAGCAAGCACAGCAACAAATGCAGGCCTTATCACCAGCCTGCAGACACGTACAGACTGTTTGCCCAAGAGCCCCAAACCGACGTCTTGGAACTGTAATGGCTGAACGAGAGGAGACATCTCTGGGGACAGAGTGTGTCCCACCCAAATAAATAACTCAGATTCTACATCCTGCATCCTGACTAGGGAACTGCCTGATGGTGTTTTAGTCAGTGTTTACAGATTTTAGCCAGCGGTTTTGTTGCGGTGCTGCTGGTGGTGGTTTCTGTGAACATTTAACAACTCCCCTTTTCAATTATGTTTTTATTTATTTTTATTTTATGTTTTAGATTTTTATGTAGTTACATCTTTCCTTCCTCTTCTCTTTCTTCACTTCAAACCCTCCCATATGTTCCCCCTTACTCTCTTTCAAATTCATTGCCTCTTTTTCATTAATTATTGCCACGTGCATATATGTATATTCATATATAGTCCTAAATATAACATCCTCAGTCAGTATAATGTTAATTGTATGTATATTTTCAGGGCTGACTCCTTAATTTTGGATAACCAGTTGGTGTGTTTTTCCTTGGGTAAGACAGTTTCTCCAACTTTGAGCATTCCTTAGTTGTCTGTAGTTCTTGGCGTAGGGTTCAGGCCTTGTGTACTTTCCCCCATCTACTTTGGCATCTCTATTGCTGGTGTCCTTCTGCCGCTCATGTTAACGCAGCCATGCTGGTGAGACTTTATTTGTGTAGCTTCTGACATTACTAGGAAACACAATCTAACAGCAAACTCCCTGATCCTCTGGCTGGCTCTTGCCATCTTTCCACCCCCTCTTCTGCAATGTTCCCTTAAGACTTAGCTGTGAGAGTTGCTTTGTGGATGTATTTGTTGTGAGTGGGCTCTACAACTCTTCCTTTTGATTGGCTATGATTTTCTGTAATGGTCTCCATCTGTTCCATAGAAAGTCTTTGGCTTTGGTTTTGTTTTGATGAGGGTTAAGAACTACACTAATCTGTTGGTATAAGGACAAATACTTAGAATGTAGTCAGGAATTATACTGGTCTAGTAAAGTGGTGGTTGTAGGTAGGTTCTCCTACAGGATCCATGACTTAACTAACCCTGAGTAGTTGGCTAGATTTTCACTACCAAGCATGGTTTCCCTCTTGTCAACTGGGCCTCGAGTCCAATTACAGAGGTGTTGGTTACCATAAGGAATGTTTGCCACTACTCTACCCTTAGGGTTATGGTGCCATGATGGTTGAGGTTCATAGATGTCATAGCAGCATAGGAATGTTGGCTACTTCCCTCCTTTGGAAGATACCTTCTGGTAGGATGACAGCTGTCCTGAGGGAGGCATTCGAGTCAGTTCCATCTCAGGAACCTCTGGGCCCTGTGTCTGGAGTTCATAGTCTCTTCAGCAGTGGAGACTTATTTCTTTCTCTTAGGAGCAACCAAAGGCAATAGCAATATATGGTCTCTTGGAAAACTAACAATTCAAAATGGAGGATTCTCATTTCTAGTGTTGAGTGTTTTGTTACATAATCTGTGAATATTGTCAGCTGTGATGTGAAATTTTCCATTTAAACTTTATGTGTATCTTTATATACAAACGTCTATGTATGAGGGGGGTCTCTGGTGGTTAGTTAATAATGTGATTCCTTATGAATTTTTCAGACATCCTTGCTAGTATTTTATTCTCCTCCTATGTCTATCCCCCTGGCCCTCCCTAGTTAAAGCCCCCCCTTTTTTTCTATTCCCCAAATCAGATCACTTGTACCCTGCTCTTCCCCTCTATATATCTCCTTTGTCTCCTTGCCTAGGCAACGGTCCTTCCCAGTGGGTGAATGATAGAGACACAGGAGTGAGGATGCTCTTTTATAATTTATCTGATGGTGGAAAAGAGTGCTCAGTCCAATTCCCATGCTAAGATCACTAATGAATTTCAAACCTATAGAGCCAGGGCTGTCCTGTCCTGTCTTAAAAGGATTAGGCATTGGATTAAGGGACTTTTCTGTTCCAGCTAAGCTTACAGGAGCTTCCCTGTTTTATTGAGGGAGAATTCTTTTTAATTTGAACAAGAGTTATCCTTCCTTTGTTCTCTTAACATAGAATCCAAACACACCTTACCAATACTTTGATGGCCCAGGTTAAAGTTTTTAGATGATGTGTGTGTGTGTGTGTGTGTGTGTGTGTGTGTGTGTGTGTATGATATATGCATGTTTGAATGTATATGAGTACACTTGTGAGACTTCATGGGTATAGCTTCTGACATTACTAGGAGACAAAAATCTCATACTAAACTTCCTGACCCTCTGGCTCTTATAATCTCACGTGTGTGTGTGTGTGTGTGTGTGTGTGTGTGTGTGTGTGTGTGTGTACATGCGCACACATGCATGTGCACACATGCTCAGGTGGTGTCTACGGAGACCAGAATTTTACATCGAGGTTTCCTTCCGTCACTCTCCACCTTACATATTGAAGCAGGCTCTCTCACTGAACTTAGAGCCCACTGATTGTAGCTGGTCTTGCAAGCCAGCTTGCCCCAGAGACCACTGTCTTTGCCTCCTGAGTGCTGAAATTACAGCCCAGGCCACCACACCCACCTGGATTTACATGGGTGCTGGGGATCTATAGTCCCATCCCCATGTTTGCATGGCAAGCACTTTACCTAATTCCTTACATCTCCCCTTCCTATACTGAAATGAAGTCTGCTTCCAACCTACCACAGACGCTGTGTCAGGGTTTTTAAATGTCTTCCTTACTTTCAGTGCGTCAGGCATCTCCCAGGTAATGGTGTAAACTCTGCACTTTACTTCAGCAACACAGTAAAACTTCACTTCTCAGGAAGTAACTTATTTATAAACCTCAAGTAAGTAAGAAAATCTAACCCCAAGCAAACAAATTCCTGATTTTTAGGCTAAATATGAAAAGCTTTCAAATGTACAGTCACTTCTAGCATCTTTGATTATCTAGTTTATAGCTCAAAATAGAGAAAGGGCATCAGAGACTGGCAACTTCAAGTTGACCACAGGGGAAGGAGAAAGTCCAGAGCCTAGAAAAGACATGTGCATGTTAAAAAGTGATGGGGAGCCAGTGAGGCGGCTCAACTGCTGAAAGACACTTGTCACCAAACCTGATGACTTGAGTCCTTTCCCCAGAAAGCCATGAGGTAGGAGAGAGCTCACTTTCATAAATTTTCCTCATCTGACGTCCATCATGGGTCTCACAAGTGGGTATCAACACACACAGTAGAGAGATGGATGGATGGATAGATAGATAGATAGATAGATAGATAGATAGATAGATAGATAATAGATAGGTGATTGATAGATACATACATAGATACATACATAAATAGATAGATAATTGATAAATAGATAGATAGATAGACAGACGATAGATAGATTGCTTGATGAAAGATAGACAGATGATAGAAGAAAGATAGATAGATGATAGATAGATAGATAGATAGATAGATAGATAGATAGATAGATAGATAGATAGATGACAGGCAGACAGAAAGATGTTTTCCAATGTGAATAGGGCTGGGGCGATGACACAATAAACAAGCAGACCAGAGTTTAATCCTTAGAACCCACATAAAAAGGCTGGATCCTAAGGATGTGGACACAAACAGATCTCTTGAACTCCCTGGTCAGCCAGTCTAACCAAATCAGCAAGCTGCAGGACATAAGAGACTTTGTCCCAAAACATACACACACACACACACACACACACACACACACACACACACACACACACACACACACTTTACTTGAAAATAAGTTCTATATTATAACACCCTAGGGCCTGGATGCTGTGTTTAGAGACATGAGTCCATTAGGAAACTCTTGAATCTCTGTTTATTCCCAGCTACGTGCGACAGTTGACAATACTGCAGGAATCCAAGTCAGCATGCAGCACCCTTACTATGGTTGTTCTAACTGTGGGGTGTTTTATAGTTGTGCTAGCTATAAGACTAACAGCATCTGAACCCAAAAATGATCACTTGTTTAGAATAGCTTATTCAAAACAAATGATTAGATGAGTAAGGCGGTTGCATCTGAAATTAATGCCAGAAAGCTACCTTAGAACTTGGAACAATTCAAACCAGACGACCTCTTTTTTTTTCTCCTTTATTAATTTATTCTTGTTACATCTCAATGGTTATCCCATCCCTTGTATCCTCCCATTCTTCCCTCCCTCCCATTTTCCCCTTATTCCCCTCCCCTATGACTGTTCCTGAGGGGGATTACCTCCCCCTGTATATGTTCATAGGGTATCAAGTCTCTTCTTGGTAACCTGCTGTCCTTCCTCTGAGTGCCACCAGGTCTCCCCCTCCAGGGGACATGGTCAAAGGTGAGGCACCAGAGTATGTGAGAAAGTAATACTCTAGATGAGAGAATCATGGGAGAAAGGCAAAGTAGAAGGATCCAGAGGGTCCTAGAAGCCTACAAGTAGAACATTATGATAGGCAGATTTGGGTACAGGGGTCCCGCTCAAACTAAGGCACCAGCCAAGGACAATACAGGCGGTAAACCTTAAACCCCTACCCAGATCTAGCCAATGGACAGACGACCTCTTGTCCTCTCCTACAGTAATGCGTCTCATTCTGATCTGCTGACTCATGGGTGCTGTGTCAAACGAGGCAGGTTTCCTACTTCTATTTGAACCTGCAATGGCCAGGTTTCATAGATAGCTTGCTTCCTGCCCCAAATCGTGATTGCGCCACCCTCACTGCGGTGGGAGAAAAGAACCCGCTCTCGTATCTCTGCAGCGGAGTGGGTGCTGAGGTCTGTGAAAGAGAGCTGAAAACAAGGGTACCAGAAAGGAGCGTGCCCATCACATAACAGTTCAGGCACAAACCAAACGTTACCTCTTAGTTGATCGTTCTGAGTGTAACGTAATTACGTTTGAGTTTATGGAGGCTTTTACTGATCAGTTAATCTCAGAGAAGAATGTGTAGTGTGGACAGCAGAAAATATAGAACCCTAAGATGATTGGACTAGAATATTTGTGTCCAGTAATTGTGTTCAGCCATTGTCTACTACTAAGGAAAAAGAATTCATAGCTCCCAGAACAGTGACAAGCAGTGGGGATGTGCAGAGGCCTGCCTGGACGCTGCAGATGCAGAAGCTGATGGAGGCAGGAGAGAAGTGGGACCATTTCCTATGTGCAATGTTGAGCTGTAACTGAATTCCAGCACCCAGGGTTTGCAGCCTAGATGAACCACTGTCCCTATTTGTCGCTGCCTCTTCTCATCTCACTCATTCCCAAGCTTCTTGTATATTTTTGCATAATTAATTCTGTATATTTTTGCATTATTACCCTGCCCAGAAATAAATTTTTCCAGACTCTTTGTATTTGATCTATGAGATGATTCTGAGATATAGGTTATCTTTTTTGTTTTTCTGCACCAGACCGATGACTTATATCATCACAGAATGTTTTATTATGCATGGTCTGTTTAGTGAAATCCAAAATAGACCACATATCCTGCCGTGGCCTTCCATTTTATTGTTTGGCATGAGAAGTATCTTTTTTCCCCCCTCTTACATGGTAGATGATGCTGTAAATATTATCTGCAAAGGACTTGCAGAATATGAAGCCAACGGTGCTAAGGATTTTGGATACAGTTTCTCATTTTTATTTACGCCCTTCACCCATGAAGCAGCTTCAAATTAATGTGTATCCCAAATCTCGTTTAGTTATTCATTCGAGAAATGACATGCTGAAAAGACAAAACTGTTGGCTGCTCTTGTCTCGTCCTCTCATACTAACGAATGTATGGCGCATCTCCATGTGGTGTGTGGAGTGTTTTAGAATAACTGAAGGAAGGCATCACATCACATTAAGAATGATTGACGTAGGTGTGAATGTGTTTTCATACACCTGCCAGTGACTTTGTGGAACAGGAATTCAATGTAAGGAAGCTGTTTAAATCCCATGTTTGTGCTCCCTAACCACTGGGTAAGTGAATGCTGAACACTAATTCTCTGTTGGCCGACCTCCTGAACTAGACATAGTTCAGGCATAAATGTGCCTTCATAAAGTAGCAGAGACATAAGGGCTTCATCTCAGAGGTATAAAGGTAGATAAGGCTCTCTCCCCTCAGGTGACCCCAGGATTAATGCAGCAGCCCTTCAACCACAAACATCCTGTGTGTGGTTAAGAAACCCCAAGTTACTTGGTCAAATTAAGCAGTCCTCCCACGGCCCAGCTACGTGGCCCTAGATCTGAGTGATTTGCTCTAGAAATACCACGTGTGGGTAGCTGGTGTTCACACGGTGCTCTAGGCTCAGCCAGAAGGCCTAGGCATGATCATCCTGGACTCAAGAAAAATACACTAATTGTGAGCCCTTCCTCTTGCCCGTCACCAATCTCTAGGCTCTAACTAAATTAGAAATGTGAAAATTCACTAAATTACTTATAAATTTCTTATATATTTTATTCAAATGCTATATGATAACTATACAGAAAAACAATTTGTTATGATAATTTTAGTGTATTCATATAAGGTGCTTTGTCTTCTTATATAGCCAAATATTCAGATTTTTTAATTAATTTATTCATATTACATCTTGATTGTTAGCCCTTCCCCTGTTTCCTCCCATTCCTCCCTCCCTCCCACTTCCCCCCTTCTCCCCTCCCCTATGTCTGTGATTGAGGGAGACTTCTTCCCCCTATGTATGCTCTAAGATTATCGAGTCTCTTCTTGGTAACTTGCTATCCTTCTTCTGAGTGCCACCAGGCCTCCCCATCCAGGGGACATGGTCAGAAAAGGGGCACCAGAGTTCACGTGAGAATCAGATCTCACTCTCCACTCAACAGTGGAGAATATCGTGTTCGTTGGCTAGGTCTTGGTAGGGGTTTGAAGTTTACTGCCTATTTCTCCTTGGCTGGTGCCTTAGTTTGAGGAGGACCCCAGGACCCAGATCTGCCTGTCATAAAGTTCTTCTTGTAGGTTTCCAGGACCCTGTGGGTCCTATTATTTCCCCATTCTTTCATGCTACTCTCGCCTAAAGACTCAATAGGATGTCCTCTCCTCTGACCCACTTTCTTGGTAAGTAAGGTTTTTCATGGGACGTATCCCTTGGACTAGTGTTTTGATATAAGTGAGTATATACCGTTTGTCTCTTTTTGCTTCTGGGTGAACTCACTCATTATGATAATTTCTAGGTCAATCCATTTGTCCACAAATTTCGGGAATTCCTCGTTTTTAATAGCTGAGTAATACTCCATAGTGTAAATGTACCATAGTTTCTTAGTCCATTCTTCTACTGAGGGACATTTAGGCTGTTTCCATGTTCTGGCTATTGTGTATAAAGCAGCTATGAACATGGTTGAGCATATGTCCCTGTTGTGTGTTAGGGCATTTTCTGGGTATATTCCAAGGAGTGGGATAGCTGGGTCTTGAGGAAGCCCTATTCCCATTTTTCTGAGAAAACGCCAGATAGCTTTCCAAAGTGGTTGTACTAGTTTGCATTCCCACCAGCAGTGAAGGAGTGTTCCTCTCTCTCCACATCCTCGCCAACATGTGGTGTCATTTGAGTTTTTGATCTTAGCCATTCTGATGGGTGTAAGATGGAATCTCAGAGTTGTTTTGATTTGCATTTCTCTGATGCCTAACGAGGATGAGCATTTCTTTAAGTGTTTCTCAGCCATTTGATATTCCTCTGTTGAGAATTCTCTGTTTAGTTCTAAGCCCCATTTTGCAATTGGGTTGTTTGGTTTTGTGGTGTTTAATTTCTTGAGTTCTTTATATATTTTGGATATTAAACCTTTGTCAGATGAAGGGTTGGTGAAGATCTTTTCCCAGTCAGTAGGCTGTCACTTTGTTCTCTTGACAGTGTCTCCTGCCTTACAGAAGCTTCTCAGCCTCATAAGGTCCCATTTATTAATTATTGACATTAAGGCCTGGGCTGTGGGTGTACTGTTCAGGAAGTTGTTTCCTGTGCCTATGTGTCCCAGGCTCTTCCCCACTTTTTCCTCTAACTGAGTTAATGTCTCTGGAACCAAATATTCAGATTTAACAATTAAGGGGAAGCAAGAGAGGAAAAGGCTTGCCTTGGCCCAATAAGGTACAATCAAGTAGCCCTTTCTGTTCACTGTGTGATATGGAGGGATGATTTGAGTACATACATGATACATGTGGGTATGAGAAGCCAGAGAGAATGGCGAGTGTCTTGCTCTCTGGCCCTCATCCCCACTTTCAGTGACTGGTCAGTTAAGACCAGTCTCTCACCTCAAACAAAACGTAGCGTAGTATATTGTGGTGACACCGTAGGAGATACAGTGTGTTTGTATGAAAGTTGCTCACAGTATCTTAATGGAGTATAAAGACGGAAGTAACATGTATGTAAATTATTGCAGTTTCATCTAACGTTTCAGGACTTGTCTACATGCTTCATAATTTCTTAGCTAACTGAAATTGTTAAATGTCTCAACATTCATGTTATTAAAATTAGCCCGTCTATTAAAAGCAATTCTGCTTTAAATTGATACATCTATTAAAAGGACTTTTTCAAAGGAAAAAAAATACTTGTTACTTTAAAGTTCCACAAGAAAGTTCCTGTTCTATAGGAAAAGCCTGGGTGGCAAAAAATCTCATGTGTGTTTTGGTAAGTTGTTACAGAGACTTGGGAAAATAAAGAAAATGCACAGCTTGGGCTGGGGAGGTGGCTCAGTGGGGAAAGTGATTGTCCTGCGTACATAAGAACCAGAATTCTGACCCCAGGACAGATGCAAAGCCCTGTGATAATGACGGGGTGTGACCCCAGGGCCTCTACAGCCACAGAATGCCCAGAAGCCAGTGGGCCAGCTGCCTGCTGTGTGCACAAGTGAACGGGAGACCCTCTTAAAGAGCCAGCACCCACAGTCACCCACAAGGTCACTGTGGTGTGTAAGCACCTGTACACACACACACACATACACACACACACACACACACACACACACACACACACACACACCCTGAGTTCTCTAACATGTAAAACTTTGTATTATGGCATAGGTATTCACATCCTAGAACTTGGATTTCTCAAAATAAAATGGAGGTGGTGGTTTAGCTCCTAACCCTGTGCTTCTGCCACCAAGTGCAGAGTCGGAAGCATCTTATCCAAGAAGCCAGGGAACCAACAATGCAGAGTCTCTCACAGTCAAGCACCTAACTCTCAAACCTAAGCTTTTTTTTTTAAACAGTGTTTAATGGAAACTCTCAGATTTATTAAGTGACACCACACCTAAACCCTGAAGCTGGGGGTGAGGGCTCATCAGAACACGGGCAGTTTCACCGGAACACCGTGTTTTGTCAAAAGGGCTTATCCAGTGTACACACACACTCTAGCAGAGAGGAAATGCATGTTTTAAAATATATGCATGCACACCTTGGGGGGAATTTCAACTCCGTATGAAGTACGTTACTTTGCGGCAAGCTCTTTAATATATCATCTGTTTAATTTTACGTGGGAATTCATTTTACAGTCACTTATTTATCAAGTGGGAGGGAAAAATGAATATGGATGGTTGAGCTACTTTTATAAGAAGAGCTGAAGCAAGAGAAGTAACAAGTTTCAGGTATGCCAAATAAATCCCAGCCACGGAGCACAAAACGCAAGACTAAAGAAAAAAGCTGCAGCCTGGCCTTCTCGTCAGACAAGGCGGAGCGGGGCCCACCATGTTGTTTAGAAGTCTCACTTTATTCTTGATTGATGTATAAAACTAGTTGTCAACAAACAGTATGGTTAGTTTACATTTTGTTTTGAAACAAATACAAAAATTAAAGAGATTTTTTTGAAACTAAAAAAAGGATGGCCATGCTGTGTTTCGGCCATTTGTATACATCCCAGGAAGGAAACAAACAAATATAGACTCTCTTCTTTGTGCAGAAATAAATTTTTTGAGTGCTGTATAAATAAAGAGGTGAGCATATTATTTTTTAAATCATCTAGACAGGGACCAGATCATCATTTATTATTTATAATCTGTCCTTTAATACCTGTTAATATATTTATATGACACATTTTTTATTATCTTTTATTTCTTTTAGATTAGACTTACATCATTTCCTCCTTCCTTTTCCTTCCTTCGACCTCTCCTATAACCCCTACTTTCTCTCTTTCAACCTCATGGCCTCTTTCTTCATTAACTGTTGTTAAATGTACATATGTATATTTATATGTCATATTTTATTTAAGACTTTATAATTATCCCATTGACCAAGATTGGCTTTGTTAATAGAGTCCTCATTCCTTATCCAAAACCAAGTGTATTATGTCATCCACTTTATTAAAGAATCCCCACTTTGCTTAGAAAGTGTGTGTGGGTGTATGTGTGTGTGTGTGTGTGTGTGTGTGTGTGTGTGTGTGTGTGTAGACCACAAGCTAACCTCAAGTGTTTCTCTCTCTCTCTCTCTCTCTCTCTCTCTCTCTGTCACTCTCCCCTTTATTTTTTGAAACAGGATTCCTCACTGAACCTGGGGCTTTACCCATAAGCTAGCTGGCCATCAAGCCCTCACAGAGTGTCCTGTCTCTGCCTCCTTAACACAAGGATCATAAACACCATCTCACCCGGCACTTTCATGTGGATTCCAAAGGATCCAACTTGGGTCCTAACACTCTCGTGGCCAGCACTTTATTGACTGAGCCGTCTCCATAGCTGTAAAACTGTTCCTTTTGAGCAGCATAGCAACCCACAGCCTTGCTGGCCTGCTGCTCTCCTGCCTTCCCTGCCCTCCCAGCATGCATCTCCCTCCTTAGCAGGTTTCTGGTTTTGCTGTGCCTTTCTTCTCCCACACCACCCAGTTCCCTGTGGCCTCCCTCAGTTCTTCTCCATAGAGGCAAAATACTTTGTCCAGCTATGAATTCTGGTTTAACTGGGAATTATTCCTTTGACTGAAGATATTAATCTTGTTTGCAGTGTCTCTGGCCAGTAATGCCTGTTGCCCTGACCTTTACGTTTCTGTGTATATAACTTGTGGCTTCACACCCGCAGCCCATCTTTAAGATTTTATCTTTGTCACTGGCTTTAAGCCACTTGGCTGTGGTATTCCTCGGTGTCCTTTCTGAGTGTGTCTTACACTTGGCACACATCGAGCGTCTTGAGTCTAAACAGACTGGGTTCCACCATTCTTGGATACTGCATCGGCTTCTCCCTGCCCTCTCTGCCTCATCTCTCTCCCTGTGGAATACTCACTCAAGTTTATCTGTCTCTTGTGCCCTTCTGCTCGCCCATGCTCTTCCCTTACCCCATCTCTGTCCTCCCATCTTTCATTTAGATCATTGACAAACTCTATCTTTGTGAATATTTCTTCTATGGCTCATGGCAAATATACAACTAATCTCGGGCATTTTTTTCTTTTTTTCACTTCAACCTTACAGTATTTGTGTGTCAGTATTTGTCCCTGGAACCCAGGCATGCCCTACAGAGTCTGGAGCAGACACGCCCATGTGTCAGGAAGCCCTTCCTCTCTGCCCAGCTCTGGCTGCCCCCTCCAGAAGCCGCATCTCTGGACTCGGAATTTCCTCACACAGGTGCAAGGACTATTTTTATCTATAGATTTCTGAAATTCACTTCTTCAGATATGTCTCCTCTTTTAGTCTTCTCTGCTAGCCCTGATCACCTTAGCTCAAAGGACCCAAAGCTTACTAGGGAGGTCCTGTCTGTGACTCTGCAAGGACCTGTTGGGAGGTCCTTTCTGCAACTCTGCATGGAATCTCTGTCTGAGGCACACTAGGGTGGCTTTAAGATTCTTTTCTTCTGCACATCTCTTGTCCTGCATTATCCCTTGTCTACACTCTGAAAGCCACTGTTTCATACGGTTTATTCATTTTCTTTGTTGAGTCAGGGATGAAGTTTCTCCGCTCTCAGACGTGGCCACATCAGGACTCTAGTTCACCCTCTCACCTGCTTTGATCCTCTTTCACTCTCACAAGCCTGATGGACAGTGTGTAAGGACCTTGTCTTCCAGATAAATCAACGGTGACCCTGTTCTCACCTTTATTTTTTTCTTCTTCCTCGTACATTACAATAAGTTGATATTCTGTGTCATGTTATTCCTTAACATGTGCAAGGTGCCTCTCACTGAACTAGAAGCTTCTTGGATGGAAACATATATTGATAAGCTCTTTCAAAATCCTCCATTGCACAGATCTAAGTGTGAGCAGCAATGGAGTTTTCATTCTAAAGGTCAGTTGAGAGAATGACTAGTGTCTCAGAAGACATTTATAACATGTTCACATTAATTAATATGTAAGAATGGCTGCCCATGTTTAATACTGAAGATAAATTAATTGCATTGTCTGCATTTGCATATTCTGCCATTTCCTTCTAGTCTTCGCATAGTTTTAGCAGTGAAGAGACAGGAGAATAACAAGGATGCTCATTAAATTTGCACATGAAACCAAAGTCCAAAGAAAGTCAAAAATCTCAGAATATAAGATTAGACCTAATTATATCCTCAGAAAGTAGGATAATCGGTGGCCAATAACATATGTCGAGTTAAAACCACAAGGCATAAAATTTTAGGAGGAAACTAAAGCTCATGCTGTGGCTTTCAAGTTGAAAGTGAGGCAAAAAATTAAATTTTCCGTGGTTGTAAGCTGTTCTGTAATAAAAAAAAATGGCAAAAAATAATTATTCTTTCATGGACATAATTGTAAAAATCCTTTTAAAATTCTGTGACATTTTATTTGTTGGGACCATTAGAAAATATAGGTTAAGGAGAAAGCTATTAAGATGTTGTAAACAGGACCTCTCAGGAAAACTTATTTCATTTTTTTGCCTTTGGCTTTTTCATTTTCCTGCAGGAACAAAGGGCATATATGGGAAATTAGCGTGTTGTAGCAAAGAAAACATGGAGACACCAAGGAGCGCCTAGTGCCTTCAGCTGAAACAAAGGCATTGCCCTTGGCATTGGAAGGCTGTGAATAAAGCCCATGGTGAATGTGCACATTCAGTGGGTGGCTGGTGGGAACTGTACAAACAGCTCCTGAGGCTTACTGGACAATGCTGCAATTCACATTGCTCTGTTGCCTTTCAGTGCACCATCAACATAGAATACAGTTTAAAAGTCATGGTTATCTTGTGAAATATTAATTCCGTTTCACAGGTGATAACACTGAATGGCTGCAGGCAAATGAACTCTGAGTGGAGTAGCTCATTAGTGGGATAGCCTAGGCACGTACCAATGAGTCTACAGCTCCAAAACAAATAGACTCCCAACTGGAAGAATGTGTATCAGCGCGGTCTTTTTTTAAATATATTTATATATGTATATATATAATTAATTTATTCATATTACATCTCAATTGTTATCCTATCCTTTGTATCCTCCCTTTCCTCCCTCCCTCCCGCTTTCCCCCTACTCCCCTCCCCTATGACTGTGACTGAGGGGGACCTCCTCCTCCTGTATATGCTCATAGAGTATCAAGTCTCTTCTTGGTAATCAGCACAGTCTTGGTTATTTTGTGTTGCTTTTTAATATTTTCATATGTGGAGTGTCACATAGCCCAGACTGGCCTCAAAATCATTAGTATTCAATGACGACCTTGAATTTATCATCCTCCTGTGTCTGCTCCCCAAGGACTGAGATTAAGGCAGACACCGGCAGGCCAAACTTACCTGGTGCTGGAGTTCAAACCCAGGCCTCTATGCATGCGAGAGAAACACACGACCAACGGAGGTCAGTACAGCTCCAGGCTGGAGCAAGGCCTTGAATGTCCGACACGCTGTGAGATGGAAACAGTTACTATCTGATTTCCCTCCCTGTATATGTACCTGCTGTGAATATCCATAAACCTATTCAGGGTCAAGAAAAAAAATGTAATTCATGATGCTCAGACTTTGGGCACCTGCAATATAAAGACAAATATAAAGGACCGTTGCCTCCCTTCTGCTGTGTTAACTCCTTGAGCATAAGGTAAGTTTCAGTTCTGTGTGCTGATGTTGCCGCCAGTTTCCCTTCCCGTGGTGCAAGGCCTGGTAACTGTTTGCTGCTGGAGCTCTTCCATTAACGTGTTGGTTTGCATATCTCTTTAAGAACGGCTAAGTTTGTCAGAGCCCTCACAATGGACATGCGAGGGCAGCAGCATTGGTGAATGGATGCTTGTGGGAATTATCTTTAGCCTAAAGAATGGTCTTCTCTCCCACTACAAAGAGAAAGCACATGACTGGACAAGAAAACAAGTCTTCAGGAAGCTCCCACTGAGGCACTCTGGTCTCACTGAATTCTGTTGACAAGTCAGCTGAATGTACATATTCGGCTTGGGATGTAGGTGTAGGCAGATGTGACTAAAATGGAAGAAGGGCTGGAGAAATCCAAAGGAATTTTACACGCTGCTATGGAAAAAAATCCCCTTCTGAATGACTGTATTTTTCATAACACAAAACACTTTACATATAAGTCTCCAACTATATACTATAATTGTGGGCCCCAAAACAACCCTCTATTTTCTAGCCACTGCTCATCGGTTCTATGCCTTGACGAACTCTAAACAGAGTACCATGCAAGAATTTGGACCAGAGCACCAACAGTGGCCTCTAAGTCAAGTACAAACATGACCCCGTCCATAAAGGAATCTAGTTTTCCAGTTGGCTGGCTGCCACTGAGGTAATATGTCACGACACTTTTTATATACCTTGTTATATTTCAGGGAAAGACCGTTCTTTCTCCACCTTGGGACCAGGTCTCACTATGTAGCCCTAGCTAGCCTTGATCTTGTTCTGTAGACCCAGCTGGCCTTAAATTTACAAATATTCACCTGTCTCTGCCTCCCAAATGTGAGGATTAATTAGACATTCCCGGCCAGGACAGGCCATTCGTTGGCCCATCTCAAGTCACAGACTTAACGCCAGTTTGGAAATGCTCATCAGAGTCCCTTGGATTACAGATGAGCCAACTACCTCTCAGAGGATGTCTTTTGTTTTTCATTGTTTATTTATTTAAATAATTTGTTCAGGTTACATCCTGACTGTTATCCCCTCCCTTGTATCTTCCCGTTCCCGCCTCCCTCCCGATCCAGAGGATATTTTTTTTTTAATAATAACACATTTTTATTGAAAATTAAAAATAACTCATATTACATCTCATTTTCTATCCCATCCCATGCACCCTCCCATTCCTCCCTCCCTCCCACTTTCACCCCAATCCCCCTTCCCTATGACTGTGGCTGTGGGGGACCTCCTCCCCCTGAATATGGTGCTAGGGTATCAAGTCTTTTCTTGGTAGTCCGCTATCCTTCCTCCGAGTGCCATTGGGCCTCCCCAACAAAGGGACATGGCCAAATATGGGGCACCAGAGATCCTGTGAAAGTCAGTCCCCAGTCTCCACTTAGCTGTGGAGAATGTTCTGTCCCTTGGCTAGATCTGGGTAGGGGTTTGATGATGACTGCCCGTTTTGTCCATGGTTGGTGCCTTAGATCAAGCAGAACCCCTGGGCTCAGATCTAGCCATCATAATGTTCTTCTTGTAGGTTTCTAGGACCCTCTGGGTCCCCCTACTTGCCTATCCTCTATATTTTCCTCATCTAGAGTCTCAATAGGATGTCCTCACCTCTATCCCCGTTTCCTGGTAGGTGCAGACTTTCATGGGACCTGTCCCTTGGGCTAGTGTCCGATAATAATTGAGTATATACCATTTGAGTCTTTCTGCTTCTGGGTTAGCTCACTCATTATGATCATTTCTAGTTCAATCCATTTGTCCACAAATTTTGGAAAATCCTTGTTTTTAATAGCTGAGTAGTATTCCATAGTGTATATGTACCACAGTTTCTTTATCCATTCTTCTACTGAGGGGCACTTAAGGTCAACAATTAATAAATGGGACCTCATGAGGCTGAGAAGCTTCTGTAAGGCAGGAGACACTGTCAAAAGAACAAAGCGACAGCCTACAAACTGGGAAAAGATCTTCACCAACCCTGCATCTGACAAAGGTCTAATATCCAAACTTTATAAAGAACTCAAGAAATTAAATGCCACCAAACCAAATAACCCAATTGAGAAATGGGGCCCAGAATTAAACAGAGAATTCTCAACAGAGGAATATCAAATGGCTGAGACACACTTAAAGAAATGCTCAACATCTCTAGTCATCAGAGAAATGCAAATCAAAACAACTCTGAGATTCCATCTTACACCCATCAGAATGGCTAAAATCAAACATTCAAGTGAAAACACATGCTGGTGAGGATGTGGAGAGAGAGGAACACTCCTTCATTGCTGGTGGGAATGCAAACTAGTACAGCCACTTTCGAAATTTATCTGGTGCTATGTCAGAAAACTGGGAATAGGGCTTCCTCAAGACCCAACTATTCTACTCCTAGGAGTATACCCAGAAGATGCTCCAGCACACAACAAGAAAATTTGCTCAACCATGTTCATAGCAGCCTTATTCATAATCGCCAGAACATGGAAACAGAGGATATCTTAAGAAGAATGTTCTTGAAGCTGCTCCCACTAACAGTGCTGTAGTTCAGCCATCCTGTCTTCTTGGACTAAATGTAGGGTTTGCAGTTTAGGAGCTGCCAAACTTCACTCTGCATCTCGCTCTTCAGAAGAGAGTTCCAAGTTCTCAGTCCTCCCTCCTGTTCTCTGATGCTTTTGTGGGGAAAGCAAAGACCCTGGCTTTACGCACTGCCAGACTGTTGTTACCACCATGGCAGTAAGTGCTGCTTCCAGATCAGGCCTGGCTAGTGTTCCAGGTCATTCTAGTTACGGCATTTGTAAGGCTCAAGGCAGGAGCCCGTGCAGACTTCATTTTGAAAACGGTGGCATTAGACAGAAGGACGTTGAGCATCATATTTTTTTGGGAAAACTCCAAAGCTTTTGAATTGCAGGTGCTAGACGAATAATACGAGGTTAACTCCACTTCTCCCCTTATACACATAGGGGAAACGGCTTTGCAGGTGAGGTGGCTGCTTTTTATTCTTATCTATTTGACTTAATGTAAGAATGGAAGGACATGTAAGAAAGGCTTTGGGCACTTGGGAGGCAGAGGCAGGCGAATCTCTGTGAGTTCGAGGCCAGCCTGGTCTACAAAGCAAGTCCAGGACAACCAAGGCTACGCAGAGGAATTCTGTCTTGAAAAACTAAAAAAAGAAAGAAAGGCCTTGGAGCAATCTGTGTACTCAGGACATGTGCTTATAGTCAAGTTGGGAGAAAAATAAATCAAATTGCTATTAAAATTAAATTAAATGAGTATCTTCTTTTTTAAAAATTATTGACTTTATTTATTTTCTTGAGAACTTATTAGTTAGTTCTTCACCTACACACTCCTGCCCCTCCCCTCAATTCCTCCCGTGTCCTCCACTCCCTCTGAAATTCAAAATCCTTCTTCTTTGGTTATTATTGTTATATATATGTGTGTGTGTACATATGTAACATGATAGATAGATAGATAGATAGATAGATAGATAGATAGATAGATAGAATCTACTGAGTCAATTTAGTATTGCTCATATGCACTTGTGGCCTCTGGTAGGTTGCCTATGCCCCAGTCAGTGACTCTACAACCATAAGCATTAATTGGACTCAGCTGGTTCAAAAATAATAATAATAATAATAAAGGACATAAAGTTGGGAAGGAGATGTGATGTAAGGTCTGGAAAGAGTTGAGGGGAGGAGTGAAGGTGTATATGATTAATATGCATTTTATATACATATATATAATTTTCAAATAATAAATTAAAATATCATGAAAATGCATAGTCTCCTGGAAATCGTCATAAATTTTTTAATTCAGACCATAGTAGATATGTAGATCTATTTTCTTCCAAACCTAGGCTCTTTGCACTGTGCAAGAATTCTCCACTGTTTTTACACATTAACACCCATGTGAATCTCATTAAAGATGAGGCCTTGTTCAACAAGGACAGGGTGGGGCCAGGGACTCTGCATTGTGACAAGTGACCAGGAGAGATTGACATTGTTGATCCAAGGTCCAATAGCTCAGCAGCATTTTGAAAAGTGATAAGATAGTATGTTGATATATAGGGTTAAAACAAAACAGTGCCCCAACTCAATATAGCAGGAGAGGCTGACCTATGTAGGATGATAGCATCACCTATTATTTCCAGGTCTTCTCAGGGCTTTGTGTGCTATGACTTTACCAGAATAGAGTAGGCCATTTTTTGAATCTACTCAACAGTATAGAATTTTTTGCCTAACCCATATCTCAGGATTCATGGTCACTGTTCAAGTACAGAACTCCATGACCCAGTTCCCTAAGAGCATGGATTTTTTGGAGGAAAGCACTTAGACAGTGTCAGAATAGAGTTGTGTTGCTATTGTTGGGTTCTATGCATTTAAATATCAGTAGACACTATAAGTGAATACATGAAGTAAAAATTAATACAACAGGATTCATGCCTTTAAAAAAACTCAATATGGCTTCCTCAAACACAATAAATTTCATTTATTATAATTTGTTCAGATTACATCAGATTGCTATCCCTTCACTTGTATCTTCCCCTTCTCACCCTCCCTCCCTCTTCCACCCTATTCCCCTCCCCTATACCTCTAAGAGAAGGGGACCTCTTCCCCCACCATATGACCACAGCCTATCATGCATTATCTGGATAGCCTGCTTCCTCTTCCTCTGTGTGCCACTGGGCTTCCGCACCAAGTAGAAGTGATCAAATTGGGGGCACCAGAATTCATGTCAGAGGCAGTCCCCACTCTCCCTACAACCTTGGAGAATGAGCTGTCCATTGGCTATATCTGAACAGGGTGTCTAGGCTCACTGCATGCATTGTCCTTGGTTGGTACAAGAGTTTGTGCAGGCCCCCTGGGTCCAGATCTGTGGTCCTTGATGGTTTCCTTGTGGTGCACCTGAACCCTCTGGATCCTTCCATCCTTCCTTACTACTCTCACTGCTCCATTCAGAGTCCAGCAGTGAGTCCCAGCATGAGTCCCAATCTCCCGCTGGGTGGAGTCTCTCAGAGGACAACTATATTGGGCTAATATCCGCTAATATCCACTTATAAATATGTATATGCCATGTGTGTCTTTGTGGGTCTGGGTTACCTCACGCAGGATGATCATTTCTAGTTCCACCCATTTGCCTACAAATTTCAAGGTTTCCTTGTTTTTAATAACTGGGTAGTATTCCATTGTGCAAATATACCATGGTTTCTTTAAATGAAGGTTAGGAAACAGTAAGGAGTGAAGGGACAACGTGGTGATTCTAGACATCTGTCAATCATTTAGAAATATCTTCTACATCTGACTCTTCTTAAGTCCTCAGACTGTGATAATTGTACCTAGATAGATGTCAAGGTCTAAAGACCTTTTGTGGGTTAAACGGTCCCCATAATTCAAGTCTCTTCTTTGTAATCCATCTCCATTTGAGCTGAGCTAGAGCATCTGGGAATCATAGCCCTTAAAACCTGTTCTACATGAGTTGGTATATCTGCGTTCTGGATTCTTTGTATTCAGTTGGTAATGAAGAAGCCGTCAGTGGGGACGGCAGTGGCTGTACTGCTCTCTGCTGGGACAAGGGCAACGTCAGGTGGACACTTAGTGCTGTGTGGCCAGTACCTGCAGCATCTTGTCTGGCAGCTCCCTAGGTCTAACCTCCAAGGTCTCAGGCACAAGCATTGATGTGTCAGGCACATTCTGTCCAGTCTGGCCCCAGAGTTACCTAAGAGCATTAGTATCAAAATGCTAGACCTGAGAGCTGCGTGAGGCCCAGATGTTCTCTGCTTTGCTATGGATTTGGTGATGTGGTGCCGTCTTATCCAGCATGCAGAGCAGTTGCCTAAGCACTGTGTTCCAAAAGGCACCATGGTTTCTGCCATGGGCTTTGCTGTGGCTGCCCCTGACCCCCTAGATCACTCGGGAACTCTATGGCTCTGCCTCTCAGAGGCTCAGAACCATTTTATAATGGCCCACCTATTCCTGTTGAGACTATGCTCAGACATTTCTTTCTTTATTCAAATCCAGGAGCTCTTTATCTTATAAAATTAAAAGTCAAAAGAAAAGCAAGGTTTTTTTGGTTTGGTTTTTTTTTATATACAAAATACACTTTAGATTTTTGGAACACACTCCTTTTCTACCTAGCAAAGCTCTATATCAAAACACACTGAACCCTGCCTGTGGAAAATGCTACTGTATTTGGCGAATATAGTCAACCTACAACATTTTCAGACTAACTAGCCTTCATTGCCATGGGGTTTTGCTCTGGATATTTAATGGGTGTATCTTGGTGGGGCCAAAATCCAAATGTGTTCCTGAAAAGTATCTCTAATGGCAGGTTTGTGTGACTCAGTGACCCTCTGCTAACCTCTAGTGGATACATCATGCCTAATTTGTGGTGTCGCTGATTTATTTTCCTCATACAAATCTCTATTAAGTATGAGACATCATTTCAGTGAAATACAAAAATGGGTTTAACTTGTGGGCTGAGGATGTAGACAGGGAATGTGTGTTTTCCCTAGTTGTCAAGACTTTAAGGATTCAAGGACTGTCAGCTGAGGAGCTCAGCCCACCCATGGGGGTGAGTGGAAGGACAGCATTCCCAGACGACTAGCAGAGCCACAATATCTAGAAAGCAGAGGGATGACGGGCTGATGATAGCTCCCACGGGTACCATTGAATTCAAAATAGTTAATATGGGGATTGGGGGGTTAGCTCAGTGGTAGAGCCCTTGTCTAATAAGCATAAGGCCCTATATTCAGTCCTCAGCTCTGAAAAAAAATAGCATGGGTAATCTAGACGTCACCAACCTCCACTCAACATCATGCCTGGGAAATAGCTCAGTTGGTAAAGAACATATTCTGCAAGCATGAGGTTTCAATCCCTACAACCTACACACACTCAAAAGCCAACAATGGAGGCCCACGCTTGTAGTTCCTGTGGTGAGGAACCAGAGACACACAGGGCTTGATAGCTTCACAAAACCAGGTGGATGGCTTCCTGAGGGATGATACCAAGGTTGCCTCTGGCCTCTACATGCACACATGTGTGTACATTCCTACATACATGTGCACATACACAAAAGGCCAGAGCACACTTAAAACATAGAACAAAGGAAGGCAAAGAAATATTCCTTTCTCGTGTTCTGGATACACTTCCTAATTATTCAAATATTACACGAATGGGCATTATATTTATAATTCAGACAAACGTGACGAACTTTATCCAAATCCAATTCCATGTTCCACTGTCAGTGGCCTCTCGTCATCTCTCTTTGTCTGGAGGCCACAACATTCTTAGGAGTTTCTTGGAGCAGTTAAAAACAGTCACAAACTGCCCTGGTTTCATCTGCTGGAGTCCAACCCTCTCTGAAAATTCTCCCGCTCCCAGACTACATCGCTTCCTAGAATCCCTCTTTTTTTCATACCTCCCATTTCTTCCAATGGCTTTCAACCCCATTTTGCCTCTCCTCAAACCTTTACTCAGATTGGACCACAGACAGAAATCCCCTCCTCCCTCATGTCTTTCCATCCCCTACTGGACTGTAGATATATGCCCTCTGGCTTATTACATCCACTTACTATTGTGTGTGACATGCATTTAGTAAAAATCTTACTTTGAATTTTGTGTTGTGATCTCTTCCTGGCCATGACGTCATGGCACTCAGCGATAAGCTGAAGCAGTCCTCCTCTGTGGTGCAATGTGACAGGCTGGGGATATGAAATCTTGACATATGATTGCACCTGGTTGGATTCATCAGGATGTAACTCCATTATACACTGAGAGGCATCTGCACTTGTTGCTGTTGCTGATTCTTCAGGCAAAGATGTAATCTTGTCCACTCCAAAGCAATATATGTATATGTGCGTGTGTGTGTGTATATAATGCCAAATGAAAGAAAACATGTTGTTGCTTTGAAGAGGGGTGGATCCATTGTCAGTCAGGCATAGATGTCCTCAACATCATTTGCGATTACAACAGACATTCTTTTCCACCAGACATTCTATTCTGGTGACTTTCCAGTTACAGTATTAATAAGTGTATTCTTCTTCACAAGAGCCCAAGTAAGTGTCTGCTTATCTCAAATTGCAAGGAGGCTAGAAGACAGCTGCTGGTCTTGAAGTAACTGCCAGGCTCTGGTGTCAGGAACACCAGCTCCCATTTCCCAAGGAATTCCTTGGCATTCACGCCTACTCTGTTCCCTCCTGGCTCTGCTACCAGCAATCACAGCCACATTCCAGGCAAGATGAAAACAAAGAGGAAAAGGCTCTCTGTTGCCAGATGTGGTAGTGCAGCCTCTAACCTCAGCACTCCCTGGAGACAGGAGAATCACTGTGAGTTTGAGGAGCGCTTAGTCTACATAGCGGCTTTCAGGCCAGCCTGGGCAATGTTGGGCGGGGGGGACCTGCCTCAAAAAGAAGAGGAGGGTATCTTCATTGCATTTTGCTTAGAAAGCCAAGCGCTCACCACAAGCCTTTTACTCCGCTCGTACCTCACACGCAGCCATTTATCTGCCATCACTAGTCAAGAGAGGTGACGTGCAGATGGCTAGTTGAAATAGGCTTACGTTCCTGTATTGTTAGGGATCCTAATCTCCATATATCCACAAAAAGAGCCCCTATGTAGTTCAGTAACTCAAAGGGGTCTCCTTAGAATGAAAGATGGAAGGAGAAGAGTCTGATAAACAGAGACTGGTCTGCACCTGTATCACTTAACCATCGTGAGACTGGTGCACGATCAAATCTACAAAGTCTGGGAAAGGAGCATAATGAAATCAGAGGTTATACTGGAAGGTTCTAAGCCCTCCTGTGCTCTGCTGTTTTACATGCTGATGGAATCTTGGATAATTACTTGACTTCTCCACACATTTTGTCCAATCTGTACAATCTGATAAAATACCCCATAGCTCACAGAAGTGCTGTGGGAATTAACCCCAGGTAACAAATATGAAACTTTGCACCTGTGGGCCTCAGATCTGGGCAGAAGTGAATTCAGGTGATGTTCTGTGTCTCTGTTTAAATTGTCACTACTCTTTGTGGTGGATTCATTAGTGAGATATAAATAAGGTTACTTTGGTATATTTAATACTCAGAGTAGGACAACTGTACTGTCTAGCTTTTTTTTTTCCCTCAACTTAACACAAGCTGGAATTATCAGAGCCAAGGGAGCCTCAATTAAGAAAAGTCTCCTTTAAGATTGGGTTGTAGCCAGGCCTGTAAAGCATTTTCTTAATTTGTGACTGATGAGGGAAAGGAAAAAAAGGCTGAGCAAGCTATGGGGAGCAAGCCAGTAAGCGGTACCCCTCCATGGCCTATGTATCAGCTCACACCTCCAGGTTTCTGGCCCTGTTTGAGTTCCTGTCCTGACTTCCTTCAGTGATGGTCTGTGGTGTGGAAGCATAAGCTGAACAAACCGTTTCCTCCTCAAGTTGCTTTTGGCCATGGTACTTTATCATAGGAACAGGAACTCTAACTAGAACAGTTGCCTTACGCAGAATGCTGGTTTGGTGGGTAGGGGAAGGTGACTCGCAACACCCCAGGCTATAGCTCCTACGTTGCTTAGTCACAAAAGCCATTAGTCTCTACATATTGAGAAAAGAAATATTTGAATCATCCGGGTTTAGAACAAAATATTCAACTTGGAAAACAGTGAAAATGGTTTTACTTTTGAGACTGCAGTCTTTGGATAGCAGAGTTTTCATCAAATATAATAGTTTGTCCATCAACAATGATAGATATTCTGATAATATGATGAGTATAAATGATGCTGGCATGCTTCATAATAACAGTGAAAACAATCATCATCAGCAACATCATCATCCTTGCTTTCCATCAGCCTGCACAGAAACCTGAATTCTTGCGAGTCACAGAAAGTTTCTCCAAAGTCCCTCAAAGTTATCTGACCCCCATCTTAACAGAAACCTCTGCTCATAGAGGGAGCTACACATTTTCTCTTCATAGGGGATAAGATGAAATACAGTCTAGCATCATCAGATGTTTTCTCACAACTCCTCAGGGATCTGGGAAGCAGTGGAGGGTCTGGGAAGATGGCACAGCTTCCTTAAGTCTCATGATGTGCTAGTGTCAGAGCCCTTTCTCTCTTAGGAGAGAGAGGCGGTCCACGGAGAAGAGGATCCCAGAAAGAGCTAAAAGTTTGCCACAGACTCATGTAGTCATTGTTTCACTCTGTCTTCTTGGTCATCCTTCCTAATTAAAATTTTTCAGTAAATATTATTGGTTATTTTTCCTCAGACATCTCCTCTTGTCTGACATACGGCATCTTGGTCCCCCCACCCACCCCCAAAAAATCTTCATTGTGTTTCTTTCTATATTTTTTTTCTTTTGGAAGCACAAAGTATTCAGAAGAGTTCTTAGAATGAACAAAATATCAAAGTGGTTTTCACTTTGGCACCCACATCAATAGCTGCTAATACTTTTATGCTTATGCTAAAGAGGTAGCTTGACTCCTTCACGCATATTTGAACTCCAGCCGTGCACAGTTGAGTTTTACTCTATAAAAAGGACTTATTTGGGAAACTCCAGGTCCCTTCTTGACAAATAAGATGTTCTGCTTTGAAAGAGTCGCAAGACTGAAAACACTCTGCCAAATGGGAAAAGTTTTCAGCTTTCAAAACTTTACCTCAGAAAACAAAGTGTGCTATAAAAAAAAAAAAGACTGGAAAACACTTACCATCCTTTGTAATACGAATGCAGGCATGTTCTTGTGTCTCTTTAAAAAGAAAGTACAATTCATCTTGTACCGGCACCGTCAGAACTTCCAAAAATCTCACTGCCAAGTAGCAGTTGCTGTTTTGTTAAGGCAAGGATATAGCTATGGCAATGCCCATAGCAGGTTGGATCAAGATTCCATTTTAGGCTGCCTGGTCTGAAAAACCACGCGGGACTCCAAGGCAGAGACTGCAGAGCAGCAATGTGTTAGGAGACAAACTGACATGTGCCATATTGCTCACGCCAGCCTGTAATCTGGGGTGATGGAGAAACAAGACAGCCTCCATCCTAAAACAGGATTTCAGAAGGAGGCTGAGGCTCAGGGCTGCTGCAAGGCATTCACGGGAGGGCGAAAAGGGAAGCTTCTGTTCATACTGGGTGAGATAACAAGACTAGAAACTTCTAGAAAAAGACTGGCCTGACTGTCATGTGACACCTTGATGAGAGGATTTTTTTTTAACTCTTGCAGCTCTTCCCAGATCTGATCCCTGAAGGTTTTTAAAAGTGAAACCAGTGGATTTTGTGCATTTTGGCTTTTGTTTGTGCTCGCCTGTCTCCACTGCTTTTCTCATCAAAAGGAGCATGAATGGTACCGTGGTCTCTGTGGACACTCCCCATGGTACCATGGTCTCTGTGGACGCTCCCCATGGTACCGTGGTCTCTGTGGACACTCCTCATGGTACCGTGGTCTCTGTGGACGCTCCCCATGGTACCGTGGTCTCTGTGGACACTCCTCATGGTACCGTGGTCTCTGTGGACGCTCCCCATGGTACCGTGGTCTCTGTGGACACTCCTCATGGTACCGTGGTCTCTGTGGACGCTCCCCATGGTACCGTGGTCTCTGTGGACACTCCTCATGGTACCGTGGTCTCTGTGGACGCTCCCCATGGTACTGTGGTCTCTGTGGACACTCCCCATGGTACCGTGGTCTCTGTGGACACTCCCCATGGTACCGTGGTCTCTGTGGACACTCCCCATATTCTTTCCACAGTAACTTGGTATGGTGGCTAGACACTCTGGAACCAGACTCTCTGGAGTTGAATACAGCCTCTGCCAGGAATTCACATTGTACGTCAGTTTTCTTGTCTAAAAGTTACAGATAACCAGTGTTCCATGGGGTTATTACAAGGAAAGGTTAGAGCAGTGGTCTCAACCTTCCTAATGCTGAGATCCTTTAACACAATTCCTCATGCTGTGGCGACCATAAAATTTTTTTCTTTACCACTTCATAGCTGTAATTTTACTCCTGTTATGAACCATAATGTAAATATTTTTTGGAGATAGGGGTTTGCCAAAGGAGTAGTGACTCACAGGCTGAGAACCACTGGGTAAGATGATTTAATGATTGCGAAATCCTTACAACGATACTTGTCACACTGTATACATTATATAAATGTGTCGTAAGTTTTAAAGAGAGCAGCAGTTAAGAAAAAGGATGATACTGTGAAATTCTACTCGATTCTCTTAACAAGGCTACTCAGAACCAGATGTACTACTATGGAGCTCTCTTAACCTTGAGCAGATAGCTGGCTCCATCCACCTAAATAACTGAAGGAGGGGAGGGAGAGGAACAAAGGGAAGAAGAGAAAGGAAAGTTCGGTCCTGGAGGAAAAGATCTAGAAAACAAAGAGCATGGAAACAGACTCCAAGCAGTAGACTACTGTGTAGCACATTTGTGAACTGAAGGACTAAGTCTGTGAGCCAACGTGTTTTGAGTCTCTGCTCCGTCTAATACACGGTGCTGTGCTCCACAGGTTGTATTCTTGGGAAGGCTTGTTAAGCCTATAATTGAGAACAGTGAGAATCTAGAAGAATCCCTCCTTAGGAATAAACAGAAGTCTACCTAAAGAACCAAAGCCACACACCACTCAGGACAACAAGCTCTCAGAGCAGAACAGTGTTGTAGATTAGCCGATCCCAATTTTGAAAAGACATTTGGTGAAATATCTCAAGGTACTGTGATTGAAGACATAAGAGCCGCCTAATGATGGGATGAGATCAATGTTTAGTTAGCTCAATAGCTATATTTTCAAAAGCAAATGTTAGCTCATAAACATTTATTCTATAAAATGAGCTATTTAGTATGGGAGACTCATCACTGATTAAATTGCAATAAGGCCTTTGGGAATATAAAATAATGCGTCTATCACATTTATGCAAATAAGTGCCAAGCCCAAAATCTTGAAAAGGTATGGGATTTTGTCTATAAGAGTTAAGAGTGAGAGTGGTGTACAAAGCAGAGAAAACAAATAAACAAAGATTTCTCCTATATATAGCTTGCTAATCTACAAGGCTGACTCATAGTACCGAAATGCAAAGTTAGGGCAGAAAAAGTCAACACTCATAGTGAGTTAACCATGGTCTAAGTTCAGTGCCAGGTGGTCAGTCCAAAATTTGAACCATTAAACAACTTGGAAGCTTATATTTCCTGACATTTATATAGTATGCCCTTGGCCACTTACTTTCTTCAAAGGGGTCTGAGAAGCAGGACTGCTCAGTTTGACCTTCGACAGCTACTGAAGTATCAGTGGTATTCATATATATTCAGAAGTCATATAAGCCGTCAGTCACGAGTTTTAAAATTGAAGTATTAAGGTTGTGTGAACCATCTTTTCTTTAGTAATGCTTGAGGTCATGAATGACCAAAATGTACCGTTTTGCTGGGTGCTTCCATCATTTTGATAAAACACCTGACCCAGTCAACTTCAAAGACAAGTGAGAATCTAGTCTATCTGTTGACCCAGCTGGGCGGCTAGGTCATGGGTAGCAGAGCCAACAGTGTGGCTTCTTCAAATCTCCAACCATGAAATAGAGATGGGGCTCCAATCACAGCACCCTCAAGCTCCATCCCACAGGGACCCACTTCTTCCACTTAAGCCCCACCCCCTAAAAGCAGAGCCACCAGCTGAGCACCAAGTACACTCATTCCCAAAACCTTGCTTTAACAGCCTGTCTCCCTGGCCTGGGTTGCCCCTGCCTAAGTCCCTCTGGTTTATACGCTTCCTTCAGATCCCTCCTGATATCCTTCTTGGCAGACAAGAAGTTATACAAATTTACCAGTCCCTCCCACCTCCATCATGTTCACGGCCCCTCCCTGGCCCTTTGCCAGCCGCAATATAGGATTCTTGAAGGGTAGAGAAGAGAACGGCTAGTCCTTGCCTGAAAGGGGAATGACTGTGTGTCCTTTGGTTCACGTAGGATGTTGTCCTGATAGCAGCCAGGAGATTTGGATTTAATTCAGAAATGACTTGGACATTACCCACACACAAGCCTGTAATTCCTCTCTTTAGAGATGCAATTACAGGAGATGCCAGGTCTTATTCATTTTGGCCTTTTTTGTCCAACTATTTCTTCTGTGATTATAAACACTTACAATGACCATATAAAGCCCCATCCTTTAAAATGCACATATATAGTTTCAGGAAGGTGATGTTTCCTATTGCAATTCCATTTCTGTTCCTATTCAATGCCTTCAAATAGTTCAGTCTAATATTATTCTCCTGTCCCTTGTCAAAAAGGTAGAGAGACAGTCTCCTGTCTGTATTTGCGGTAACTCCTTAGTAATGAACATTGATTAATGAGGGTTTTTTTTTTATTTAATTGGTTTTAATAAGCTTTATTTTGGAGCAGTCTTAAGTCCACAGCAAAACTAAGAGGAAAATATAAAGATGTCACAAACACCTAATATCTGCACTATGCATCAACTTCCCAGTTATTAGTGCTATATGGGGTACCCAAAAGACATCAGTAGGGGACCCACTATCACCTCAAGTCTCCAGAATCCATTAGGGTCAATCTTTCTATTCCGTGTGCTATGGGTTTGATCAGATACAGAAGATATTGTCCTAGAATGAAGAGATTCCTCTGTGGCATTTGCTATACAAGGCCTGAGTTTGGATGACTAGAACCACGTAATGCCACGTGCTGTAGCAAGTCTATAATCCCAGCATCCCCCAGTGTGACAGGAGATGGAGAGCAGAGACTCTCTAGAACCTCTCAGACCATTTAGCCTAGGCAGACATCAGCAGAAAGACCCTGTCACAAACAAGGTGAGAGGCAAAGATAACACCCAACATTCTCCCTGACCTATATGAACACAAACACATGCACAAAGTTATTTTTCTAAGTCATGAGGCCATTGTGATATTTTTAAATATTTTTATTATATATTGATATTATTATACATATATAAAATAAACTACATACAACAAGAAGAACCACAAAAAATCAGGAATTATATAAATATTACATTGATAGTGTTTTGTCTGTTTGTATTTGGCAACCTCGAGGAAAACATCTTTCCTATCTTGGTGATTCTGAAATTCCGAATGTAAATCAATATGTATCATAGACTTAAAAACATCTTAACCCCTAAAGGACTAAGTTTAATTGTAAAACTGAACTATCTGGTCTTCAACTCCATATTTTAAGAGTATTTTCAACTACCTGAAAGCGCTCCAGTCTTGCCTGTTCACCCCTCAACCCTCAGTAATCCCTGACAACCATGGACTTTTGTTATTCTCTATAGTTTTTCCTTCTTGTAGTTGGTAAAGGTACCATGTGCAGCTTTTGGGTGTTGACGTCTTTCACTCAGGAATGTACACTTGCAACTCCCCCGTGTCTTTACTTCCTTTGAAAAATCAGATGGCCATATTTCTGTGAGCCCACTCATGATTTCTCTATTCTGTTCCGTCGGTTGCTCTGTCTGTCCTCACTAGCACCGTGTTGTCATGACAGCTGTGGCTATCAGGAAGTTGTGCTGCTGTGATCTTGTATTAGCTCTTCAGCATCTTTTCTCCAGATACAATATGGAATTTGTGATTGGCGGGATTTTTTTTAACTTGGAGGGATTTTTATTGGGATTGCATTGACTCTATAGATAAAGATAAAAAGCAACTTCTGGGCATAATGATAGTGCCTGCCCCATGCACTGTTTCCCCACCCATTCCATTGTCCTTTGGTGTCTTTCTTTTCTTTTTTTTTCCCCCTTTGGTATCTTTCACTGGGGATTTTTTTATTTTCTCCATGCAGTTCTTATTATATAGCTTATTAAGTTGACACCTAAGTAGTTCACTTGGGGGAGGATCTAATATAATTAGTATTATATTTTTTTATTTCACATTCCACTTATCCATTGCTGATACACAAAAACAAATGACTCTTGTACATTAAACTTACATCCTACAACCTTGATATAATTGCATATTAATTTGCAGAGAATTGAGTCTTAATCTGTGTTTTATGTTTTATGATGTCTGCATAGATACTATTGCCATCTGTGAATCGTTAGTTATTTTTCTTCCTTCATACTCACTATTGCTTTTATTTTTAATCACTGCTTTATTTTTATTTAATATGCATGTGTGGTTAGACTGCATGTACATCTGTGCCAGGGTGTCAGACCTTGGAGTTACAGACATGTGTGAGCTGCCATGTGGGTGCTGGAAATTGGACATGTATTCTCTGGAGGAGCAGTCAGTGTTCATAATTACCTACTCCTTAAATGTGTTGTCTTAGCCAAAACTTCTCATTCAATATCAAAAAGCTGTGGTAAGAGGGGATGCCCTCCCTGTGTTCCTAATGATGATAGGAAAGTTTCTGGTTTCTTTCTATCAAGCATATTAGTGATGTTTTTGTATATAATTCTTACCAAATTAAAGACATCCCCCCATTTCTTCCTAGTTTACTGAGTTTTTTTAAAATGTGAAATTGCATTAGTTGATTTCTAAAATGTTGAAGTCATCTTGAATACCTAGCATAAATCACACTTGGCTATTGTATATATTTTTCTTATAATTGCTCTATTTAATTCCCTAATATCCTTCTGTACAATTTTATGCATAATTTTCTAAGAGATACTGGTCTCTGGCTTTCTTTTCTTTTTCTTTCTTTGTATGAGGGGGAATGTTAGTGCTGTCTAAAGAGTTTGTGTTCCTTTCTGCTTCTGTCCTCTGCAAGACATTGTAGAGCACTGGGATGGTTTCATCTCTAAATGTTTGACAGAATCCTCTTGTGAGTACATCCAAGCTGGAGCTGAAAGCTCCTTAGTTGTCCTTCCATTCCTTCATAGGGACAAGCCGATTCAGCTCACCTGCTCTTTCTTCTGCAAATCTCCTCAGGTTGTGGCTTTTGCTAAATGTACTGTTCGCTTAAATTATCAGCTGTGTGGGCACGTAGGGATCGTCATATCCCTTCACTGTTGCTTTGATGTATGGGGTATTTATGGCTATTTCTCCTAATCTAGTCCTGATAGAAGGAAATCCCCCTTTTCTCTCAATAGCTAACTTGACTGGCGTACTGATTTTATTGATCATTTAGAAGGAGCCATATTTAAGTTTTGTTGATTTTTTTTTCTCTATTGATTTCCAGAGTTTCATCTTATTTATTTCTGCTTGCTTTAGTTTTGGTCTTTCTACTTTCCTAAAGTAGGAGCTTAGATTATTGATTTAACTTCTTCTGATATGTGAATTTTAAATAATTTCTCCTTTATAATGGACTTCCCAGTTCTCTCAAGCATTGATAAAAGGAGTGAGATGCAGTCCACAATGGTCTTAAGCTTGCAACTGAATGTTCTTAAGAAAGTCCTGGTCATGGATTCAGCCACAGGACTGATTTCTAGCTTTCTTTTTCTTGCTTCCTTTCTTCCTTCCCTTCCTTCTCCTTCCCTTCCCTTATTTCCCCTTCTCCCTTTCCTTCCTTCCATCTTTCCTTCCTTGCTTGCTTGCTTCTTTCCTTCTTTCCTTTCTTACCCCTCCAGCTGTGTGGTCTTGGGAAAGTTATCTTAATCGACTAGAGGCTCATCATCATTTTTTTTTAATAAAATGGGGCAGGATAGAATGCATTCAACTAGCTTAGTGCAAAGATTTGTTGCTACAAAATCACCTACCACTCCCCTTAATACAGTTCATAAATTCATCATCATCATCATCACCATCACATAACACTACCCTTAATACATTTCATAAATGTATCATCATCATCGTCGTCATCATCATTTATGTGCATGTGCAAGCGTGCGTGAGTGTACGTGTGTGCACCCCTGTGCCAAGGGTTGTCCAACATAACTCAGGGACTGAACTCAAATCCTTAAACATGGTGGCAATCCCCTTTACCCACTGAGCCATTTTAATAGCCCTCACCTACCACAATTTCGAGAAAACGTTAGTTTCCCTTCTAATGAAGAAAT
>NC_140494.1:2197500-2348963 GCF_964271855.1 Acomys minous
TCTTGGATAACTCTCCTAAAGCTAGATATATATGAGATGGACAAGGGATGTTTCTCTGATTTTAAAAGAAAGGGGCCGACTGAAATAAATGTTCAAAACAGCTGCTGGCACTAGGCTCTGGCTTTTGTTTTTATCGTCATAGAATGATTTGGTTTGGAAACCTTCCTGCTTTGAGGCATGGGAGTCTCCTTTGTGCACGTGGGCAGATCTTGCTGTGCTGCATGTGTGCATGTGTACACGTGTGTGTGCACGTGTGTGTGTGCGAGGGTGTATCTGTAAGTGCATATTTGTGCGTGTACGTGGGTATGTGGAGTGCATGTGTAGGCACATGTATGTGTACATGTGGGAGGTGTGGGGTGTGGGGGGTGTGTGTTTGCATAGTCCTGCCGGCTGCTGGCTTTCACAGCACTGGCCAATCTAACACCTTACCCATGTCATCCCAAGGGTCCTGACTATACCTGGAAGTTAACCAGCTCCTTTTCAGTCTCTTGGTTCTACTTCAAGTACTATAGCATTAGCCTATGGTTCCCTTGACATGCACTTAATTTCAGGAGAACTGGATATTATTTTAGTCAAGAAAAGAACCTGATTTTATTTTATTTTTAAAGCCAGTCATAAGAGCACTCCCTCCTGCACCTGTGTATAATTCCTTTTATTACTGTCTTTTCTCTCTGGTGCAAAGCCAGGGTTAGACAAATGCAAATCCTAATGATCACTGACACAAAACACTATTCGCCAATTACCGATCTAATTATATCCATTTGTTATTTGGGGGGGGGACAGCAGTCAGAGTCAACTTCCAGGAATGGGTTCTTGCCTTCCATGATGGGTTCTGGAATCACACCCGTGTCTTTCGGCTTGCACCGCAATCTCATTGCCCGCCCCTCAGTACCACCACCACCCCCCCACGCTCTCCATGGCTATCCTCACTTAACCCTCAGGGCAATATGATGGGATGGATACTGTTAGCACCCCATCTCAGGCAAGGAAACTATGGCCTTGACAAGATAAGGAGTTTGCACAGGGGCCTCACAGAGGGATTTGGGTGTTCGGGCACATCTTGGAGTCTGTCCTCGAAGCTGAGTCAGTCTAAGCTGAATCTTATTCTGGCATCTGAACAAGAAGGATAATGTCTGATGACAGTTGTTTAAAGGGAACTTATGCGGTCAGGGGATCTTCACAGAAAGTCTCCTCCGTCACCGGCTGCCTCCAGACAAGCAGAATCTCCTGGAGGTGGTGCTATTACAGCATCACACATGATGCTGGAGGAATAAGGCTGTTGTGGCAGCATTAGGAAATGGGGCACACAATAGAAGACAGAACACAAACCCAATGAACAAGGCTGGAGAAAAGTTGGGGGAAGAACGGCAGGCAGTGAAAAGTCTTGTCGCTAAACCGGGAAGGCTGAAGAAAGAGGGAGCCGTTGGAGGGTACTATGCAAATGAATTCGCTGCCAGGGTTTATATTTCTTTTTTTATTATTATTATTTATTCCTCTCCTTCCTCCCTCCCTCCCACTTTCACTCTATTCCCCTCTTCTAAGTCTAGGACCAAGGGGGACCTCTTCCCCCACTAATGTGGTTATAAGCTATCAAGTCTCATCTTGGTAGCCTGCTTATCCTTTCTCTGATCCCACCAGGCCTCCCCACCAAGGGGAGGTGGTCAAATATGGGGCACCAGAGAGAGAGTCTGTCCTCGCTCTCCACATAACTGTGGAGAATGTCCTGTTCATTGGGTAGATCAGAGTAGGGGCTTGCTGTTTACTACTTGTGTTGTCCTTGGTTAGTGCAATAGTTTGAGCAGACCCCCCTGGGCCCTGAAAGGACACTCTGGCCTTCATACAGCAGTGATTGGCAGGGGACACACAGGAGTCTTCATGACTAATTAGTAAAGGGTAGCAATAGAACAGCATACAATGGGAATCAAGTCTATCTTCAGGTTTGCCTTTCATACAAGTAACAGTTTGAATCTAAAACGTGCCCCACAGGCTCATGTGTCAAACACTAAGTCCTTAATTAGTGCTGCTATTTTGGAAAAATTTGGAACCTTTAAGGTAGAGGCCTTAACTAAAAGATACAAGTTAATGGCAGGCAATCTTGATAACCCCGTCTGTATTCTGCCAGACCTCTGCTCCCTGAGCCAACCGAGATATGGGAAACCACAGGCAAAAGCTCTCAGCACCGCAGACAAAGCTGCTCCACTGTGTTCTCGCCGTCACTGTGGACCGTCTTACAGGAAACCATGAGCCAACATAAACATATCTTCTCTTAAGTCATTTCTTTGGTCAGGCATTTTATCAAATCCACACAAAAAATATTTATTATAAAACACAGGTAAATAGTGACATCTTAGAGAATTCAGAAAGGCAGGCTAGAAAGGGGGGAAATAAGATGAGTTTGAATTTGGATTTCTGGATCTGACATGCCAGTCATGAAATCGTGGTGCCCACCCAGCTAAAGAACCCTATCTGGAACTCTGGGGACAATCTAATTTGCAGAGAGGATTCTTCCTCAAGGTGGCCGGTCGTACTGTGGATTCAGGCAGTTTGGATGAAGCTGCCTCCATATGGCGCAAGGATGCCATGAACTGCAGACAGACGTTTGGCAATCGGTGCATCTCAGAAGCTGTGTAGAAGACTGAGAGAATCTGGCAAATGGTAAACAACCCAGAAAAGCATCCTATCTCAGAAGCCAAGAAATGAGCTTCCAGTGGCAAGAAAAGTCAACAACCTGGATTCTTGAGAAAATCGAAAATAAGAAGTAGAGATGCCTCCAAGTGTGGCCATTCACAGGGACCTCAGGGCATCCAGGGAGGTGGGGCATGCACAGTTAAGGCCTCAGTGTTGTCCAGAGGGTCCATGCTGAGAGGACGTGGGGATGACTGTCTCAGAGAACTCTTAGTGAACTTGATAACCAGCCCTGGCTACTTCATTCTCCAGCTATGGCTTTAATGAGTGGTCTGATCAGAAGCCATGTCTTCACACATCAGTCATGGTTTTTTCAGTTAATCCTATGTGTGTCAATGCATATTGGGGGATTGGCTGAATGAGACAATATGTAGGTATAGATAAATACACTATGTAAATGAACTATTTAAATGTGCCCCTATAATTCCTAAATCAAGTATTAATGTTTTTCTTACCCTGAATCTCCTCTGAGACACAGGAAAATTAGAAATCAAGTGAACTTTAGCAACAAAACTTTTTTACGTTCTGCAAGATTATTTTTTTGTATGTGTGAGTATGTATATGTGTGTATATGTATCAGTGCACCTGTGAACATAACCGTGCAGGTCCACATGTGTGAGCGTGTTCCTGCATGTGCATATGGAGACCAGAGGAAAACCTCAGCTCTCACTCCTTAGATGCCTTTTCTCTTGCTTTGTGAGGCAGCACCTCTCACTGGGCAGAGTGGGAAGTCACCAGCTGTGCTAAGCTGGCTGCCCAGCGAGGCACCAGGGGTCATCTGTCTCCATGGCCCTAGTACACGGCCACATCTAGCTCTTTCCTTTCTAACCTGTGTTCAGTGGGACCACACCCAGGCCTCATGGCTGCAGAGCAAGCACGTTGACGTCTCACTCCAACCCTATGGGCTGGCTGTGTTTTGGTTCCACATGCAGTTCATGTGGCCACCAGGTTACGTTCACATCTCCCCTCAGGCCTGTTTTGAAGTTATTACTGAGCAAATTCTCATTTCAAACAATAACCCTGAATGAATAACTGTGCCGTGCAAATCAACTCGACAGAAAGAACCTCAGTCTTTTTCCACTGCCTTCTATGGTACTCTAGTTCATTGGGAGAGCAGCAAATGTTTGTCAGTTCTAATGATTCCTGCTGATATAGCTGGTGTTTAATAAACTCAAGAAAAATCAGTGTGTTAAGGTAGTATTAGCTTATGTTTTCCTTATATTAGAGTCTAGTTTGAGTCTTCCTGGTCAGGCAACTCCTCTCAGAGTGGTGTGCCGAGGGACAGTTCATCCTTGGCCAGATTTCCAAGTTTACCTGAAGGGTGTCCCAACTTCAGTCTTATAAGAAGAGGAAGATCCAAGATGGGCTGGCTATGGTGACTGCTGTGGGCCCATCTCAGAGCTGAACACTTGTCTTCTGCCCGTGTACCCCTGGACAGAGCTCAGCCCATGTTTAATGAGGGCAGAGGCTCCAAAATGTTGTCTTGGAAAGAAAGACTAACTAACCTAAACATAAATTTGTCTTATACTGTGTGAAAATAATATAAAACATTCCATAGACCATGACTAATATTCCAGGAACAACAGCTTCCCAGTCACATGGGTTAAATGCAGAATTAACCCACTTTCCAGACCCCTCTACTGTTTGAGGGTTCTTTACATCTGTATCCTGGGACTGAGGATGTACCAGGTGGCAGAGCTTTTGGCTAGTGTATAGTTGAGGCTCTGGGGTCTGTTCTCAGCACTAGGGGCGTGGGACCGTGCCCTTGCTCTTCCCTAGCAAGTTTGGAAAACTCAGCACAAACAACCACAAGGCCGTTCTCAGCCCTGAGAGTAGCAGGTAATTGTCCTGACCTCCCGCACAGAGTAGGAGTTCATCCAAGAGAGCACAAACACAGTCCAACAACGATAAGGCTATTGGTGTCAGAGTCAATGTCAGCACAACATCCCATCCACTCTGTCGTTATCTGGTGAACAAGTTCAGGTTCATGAGAACTATTCCAAAGAAAACTTTCAGTGACTCACGCAACAGTTGAAAAAGTAGAGATCTTGTTCTGGATTGCCCTTTTTTATTAATAAAATATAACAAAACATATCGGAAACCATCTGCAAGGAACAACACGTCCACGGCTTGTCAAGATCAATAGCAATTTCTCTAAAGAGGACTGCAGGACGAGCACAGTAATATCATTAGCAGATCTGCTGAGCGCAGGGAACGCGGAAGCAGGAGTGGGTCTGTGTGCCTCTGCATCTTTGGTGGCTGCAGAAATGCCACCGTGAGCGATTCAGGTTTTTTCATCAGTTTTCTTTTCTGACCCGTGAGGCACAATGGGCCAACTTTCCCTGTTGTCCTGAGACCAGCTTCACCTTGGGAGATCATAAACTGGGACAGTGCACAGTCCAGTCACTGCCAGATCAAGAAAGCTTGAGAAGGAAGGAGGGAAAGGTGAAGGAAGGACAAGAGAGAAGGGAGGGAGGGAGGGAGGGAGGGAGGGAGGGAAGGATGGAGGGAGGGAAGGATGGAGGGAGGGAGGGAGGGAGGGGAAGGTGAAGGAAGGACAAGAGAGAAGGGAGGGAGGGAGGGAGGGAGGGAGGGAGGGAGGGAGGGAGGGGAAGGTGAAGGAAGGACAAGAGAGAAGGGAGGGAGGGAGGGAGGGAGGGAGGGAGGGAGGGAGGGAGGGAGGGAAGGATGGAGGGAGGGAGGGAGGGAGGGGAAGGTGAAGGAAGGACAAGAGAGAAGGGAGGGAGGGAGGGATGGAGGGAGGGAGGGAGGGAGGGAAGGATGGAGGGAGGGAGGGAGGGAGGGGAAGGTGAAGGAAGGACAAGAGAGAAGGGAGGGAGGGAGGGAGGGATGGAGGGAGGGAGGGAGGGAAGGATGGAGGGAGGGAGGGAGGGAGGGGAAGGTGAAGGAAGGACAAGAGAGAAGGGAGGGAGGGAGGGAGGGAGGGAGGGAGGGAGGGAGGGAGGGAGGGAGGAAGGGAGGGAGGGGAAGGTGAAGGAAGGACAAGAGAGAAGGGAGGGAGGGAGGGAGGGAGGGAGGGAGGGAGGGAGGGAGGGAAGGATGGAGGGAGGGAGGGAGGGAGGGGAAGGTGAAGGAAGGACAAGAGAGAAGGGAGGGAGGGAGGGAGGGAGGGAGGGAGGGGAAGGTGAAGGAAGGACAAGAGAGAAGGGAGGGAGGGAGGGAGGGAGGGAGGGAGGGAGGGAGGGAGGGGAAGGTGAAGGAAGGACAAGAGAGAAGGGAGGGAGGGAGGGAGGGAGGGAGGGAGGGAGGGAGGGAGGGAGGGAGGGGAGGGAGGAAGGGGAAGAACAAGAGGGAGAGGGAGAAGAAAGGGCAGCAAAGGAGGAGAAGTCAGGGAAGGATAAAACGGAGACAGCAGGGAGAGACAGGTGTAGGAAAGGGGAGAAAGAAGAGTGGAAGGGGAGAGGCGGGCAGGCAAGATGGCTCAGTGTTAAAAGTGCTTGCAGCCAAGCCTGAAGACCTAAGTCCCTACCTGATCCGTAGAACTCACTAACTCCTTACAAGCTGTACGTATGTACATACATACACTAAATTCAATTAGTTGGTTAAATTAATTAATCAAGGGCAGGAGGAGGGAGAGCAAAAGGGTGAAAAGCGAGCGAGATGGGAGAGGAAGGGAAGGATTCATCAGACGGACACTAAAATGATAAGAAAACCAAACAGGAAATAAGTTCTGAGTTGTGTAAAGAGACAACACAACAAATCCATAGCATCAGCAGCTACAAGAAAAGTTTCAATAGTTTACCCACGTATCTATAAATACAGGCCTGTGGTCTCCTAAATATCTCTTCAAACACCAGTTTAGAAAGACAAAGCAGAGTTCACTGAGAAGCAGAGGCTCTTGGGGAGGTCAGAGTGCAGAAGGGACTCTGTATCTCTCCCTGCTGTCCCCGACAGAGCCCCTACAGCACTGGGGTCATCCAGCCTCTGTCCTCTAAGTCCCATGGAAAATCAGGGCTAATAGAAAAACAACCAAGTCCTGTGTCCTTTCTCACTCCTTAGCCTTCACTGGCAGAACGGTGGAGAGCCAACTGCCTTTTGTTTCTGTGTTACTGGGTATCTTCTGTGTGTCCGTCAGTGTGCTGGGGCATTGGTGATGGACAAGGTAAACACTGGGTTATTCTTCTCTCTGTTGCTTATCTGAGGCTGGGTGAGTTAGGAAGAAAAGAGTTTTTCTCAGTTTACAGTTTTAGAAACTACAAGCCCAAACTTCATGGCCCTGACTCTGGTGAGGGCTCCTTCAGAATCACATTACACTGTTATAGATAGCACATGGGGCGGAGGGGAGACAGAGACAGAGACAGACAGACAGACAGACAGACAGAGTGAGAATGAACAACAACACTAACAACAACACAAGCAACAAAAGCAGAAGTTTGGGGACTCCAGTCCCTCTCTCTGGGGCTGTTGCGTCCCTCAAGACCACCACGAACCTTCTCTGAGGACAGCACCACGGATGACTGAATTACCTACCATTATATCCTGCCCATTAAAGGTGTCGTTATGTTCCACATCACCAAAGTGACTTCAATCTTCCAGCTTGTGAGCCCTTGGGAAACACACTCCAACTAGATACATAGAGCAACACTACTCAAAGTCTCTCCAGAAATATATGATATTGGAAAGCTTTCCCAAGTGCCTACATCATACCTGAGTACATCGTTATACCAGTGGACCATACAGATTAAAAATATTTACAGCGTTCTTAATACCAAAATGAAATATAATTGTTATGAGTATAACTATTATAAAATTATGTTAATTATACTTATAATTGTTATATTTTAAAATAATAAGTATGTTGCTTCTTTATATGAAAAACAGCACATTCTCTATTACAGTCACTTTTTTAAAAGATCGGGTGTCACTAGGTAGACCTGACTGACATAGAACTCACTGTGTAGACCACACTGGCCTCAAACTCATGGAAATCCACCTGCCTCTGCCTCCTTGGTACTGGGATTAAAGGTTCCCACCACCACACCAGGCCCTGAAACCAGTTCTTTTTCATTGAAAGTTAGAAAATATTAATTTCTGTAATGTAAACTTAATGAAGACCTTTACACTGATTTTGAGACATTTTTAAAGTGAATTGGTGTGAAATTTAGTAAGGAATAGCTGACACTTTTATTGACATTCTGTACCTGTAGTTTTAAAATAAATGTTTTGAAATGACATTTTATTAATGATCCTTAAAAATAATTTTTTAAAGATTCGCCAAAAAAGCATAAGTGTATATGTCAACTATGTGTCACTGCAACAAAACACCTGGCATAAACAAAAGAAAGAGAGGAGTATTTGGCTCATAGTTTGAGGAGGCTCAGTCCCTGGTCACATGACCCTGTTGCTTTGGGCATTTGGCATATCCCAGCAGAAGCTGTCCTCTGAAAGCATCAAGACGCTGAATAGAGATAGGATGAGGCCGGGTCCCAGCATTCCGTTCAAAGTCCAACTCCTGGGGACCTAGCTTCTTCCCACTAGACTCCCACATCCTCAGGGTGACGACGAAGCCTTTAACATAATGGATTCTCTGTGACTCTGTGCCTCAGTGACCCTGGAGGTGCTTTCAGGTTAACCTCTGTGGAGTGTAGATTCCTCCACGGAAAGTGAGTTGGATGGTTTTTTTTTTCAGCCCTTGTGAACCATGCAAATGCATTCTGAAGATGGGCGGCACCAATTCTCCATTTCGGGAGAAAGATGGATGCACGCAATAAAGATGCCTTCTAACTTCTCCATTTGATTACGCCCTGCTGTAAAGACCTTTAGTCGCCTATGATGACACTAGGCTTCTGGGTGGGCTTACTACCGTTCAAAAATTAGAAAATGCCCAACAGATTCATTTTCACTGAAAGCTGACTCCCTTGTTTGTATAGACAAGGAATCTTTTTTTTTTTTTTTTGAGATTTACAAGGATAATATTTCAAAACTATGTTTTAGTTTTTTTGGCACTTAACTTACTATCAGCACAACGGGTCTTATCGATTCACCTTAGGCTGAGCTGGATATAAATAAGCTGTAGCCTTCCCAAGGATAGAATGAAGGTGAGTTTATTATGATGTTTTTACATTAATTGTGTTTGGTGACTTTGACATTCAGGCACAGGAAACAACATTTCTTGTTGTCCTTTGGCTAAGCATACCTCCAAGTTCATCAAAGAAACTCCAAGTTCTGATAATCCCATCACTGTTGTAGGTCATTCTAGGCCCTTCCGTGCTGTCTCTGCCTTGAGCATGTTTGTATTAAATGACTGCAGCTCCTCGTTGGGAAGGAGCAATACAATTGCACTTCCACACAGTGTTGGGGCTTCGATGTTCCCCCTCTTCTCTGGACTCTATTGTTTCCATGGGAGCCGAAGCCAGAAGCTAAGGCATAATGATTATGAAACAAAGTGTAGAGTTAGTCACAGAGGCAAAAGGAGGATTGAGAGACAGATATTTACATATTTATCACAAAGGAGGTAATGATCGCACTCACTAAAGGGTAGAAACTCAAAAAAAGTGACCATGATCCACTGAAGGCCCTGGCGGTAGGAACGGCATGTCTTATCAGTCATGTATAGATAGTGAATTCAAACTTTTATACATTTTTTTTTTAGTTCCATGTATATCTCCACACACTTAGCTGCATCCCTGTGTCCTCGGTATGTGTTTCATTAGATGCCCATGGTCAAAACCCTTGGTCCGCTCTCCTCTTAGAGGCATCCTCTCTGTTGTTGTAGGAAGGCCTGCACCCAGTCAGTATCCACCAGATCGCCCCTTGGGACGCTTTGCCAGCAGTATGTGTAAGTAAAATGAGATGAGCCACCAACTATACGAACTGCGTACTTCTTCTCCCTCTTTCTCCTACTCCACCCCTCCTCCCGCTGGCCACTACGCTGAAAATGTCACCAAATAAAGCCAATCACCTCTATTGCCGCAGAATGTGGATTAAAAACCAATGGCTGGGCTTATTCAAAGGAATGGTTTAACTGTAGTATAGGAACCACTTCCTGTGGTAGGGAGCTGTCTCCTGGCACACAGCGGGCAGAAATGTGGCAGCAATTGGGCGTGTCTTCCTCCTTGTCCCCATGGCGCCCTGGGAAGCTGTATTCTCAGATCTAAAAGAGGCAACAGGTTGCCCATTAAGTTCTTCACCTGTCTGGTTAACACACAGCTCAGACTTGAGAAATAATTCCAAATCTCATATCCTTACACCCTCTCCTTCTTTCTGTCTTTTTCCCCCTGTCTCTTGGCATGTCTGGATTTTTCCCAGTCAGGCTGCGTTTCATACTTTATATGGTGACAAATACCCAACAGACGCAATCTGAGGATGAAGGACCCATTTTGGCTCATAGTTTGAGTCCATTATGGTCAGGAAGACACGCCAGAGTTTGTGATGGCCGGATCATCTGTTACTGTCCCTCCAGGCTGATGTCATCAGGGCTGGAGAGGTTTTTGTGTCACACACGCCATAGCATGCCTCTCAGACATTGCTGACTCAGACACAGTAACAGCTTCCCGTTCACTTACACGCATTGCGGGACCTGATGTCCTCTGTGGCTTCCCTCCTGCTTTTCACCATGTAGAGTCATCCCTCCCTTCCTGCTTAACCCGTGCTGGCTCATTAGCTGTGTATCTACTGTGCAACTTTCCCTGGGGAGACATGAACACCCCAGATAGATCGTTGATGACAGCCTAAAGAAATTCCCCTCCCCAGGGCTAGCTTGTTCAATCAAATGAGTGAATTTGCTTGGGTTACTTCACCAAAAATCCCACCCCAACATGCATGACATCTTATAAAATTATATCCCTGCACGGGGGTGGGGGTGGGGGTGGGGACATCCCTGTAGAACTTGCAAGGCAGTTCAACCATGTAAAGAGTCTCTTTTCTGCAATCATTCACTGTTTATAAAACTTGAGAAAGGGGCCTGGTGCACCTTGGAAGTTTCTGAGCTTGGTAGGTTTGGTGAACTTCCTGAGTCTTACATATTTCCCACCTCCTTCCTCCTTCCATGGAGGGAATGCTTCATTGCGAGGAAACAGCCACACAACAGCCCTGCGATGATGGGGAAGGCTCTTTCTAGTCTTTCTAGGCCTGCCTTCATAGAGCAGTCTTGAGTCTTCTCTGTCTGTGCCCAGTATCAGCCTCTCAGAGAGGCCTGAATTGAAAGCCCTCCCTCCTCATGCAGTCATAGCTTTCCTTCTTGTTCCTGTATTTCTAGTGCATAGAAGCCTGGCATGGGATGTTAAAAGAGTGAGTAGTACGAAGTGAGACTGTCCCACCGTATTGCGCCAAACAGTCCTGTGCTGCGCAGCCTTGGGGCAAGCAGTGGCTCTATGGAGTTTTGTTAATGTTTAATTTATGTGTATGTGCATGTGTGTGTGAGATTACCCATGAAGGCCAAAAGAAGATGTTGCTTCCCCCGGAGCTAGAGTTAGAGGTGGTTGTATGGGGTCCCAGTCCTATGAAATAACAGCACAACTGAACTGTCTCACCAACTCCTGGTTTTAAAGCTCACGTGTTGAGAACTACATTTGGAGGCATTTTCATTGAAGGTTGTTGGAAGCGGTAACAGAGTGGAACTAGCATAAAGAAAGACTGAACCTTAGGAAGCAGACATATTTCAAAGAGACGACGAGGGGTCAAGCCATTGAAGGAAGCACACAAGAGAAGACCTGGTGTGTTAAAAAAGCAGAATGGTGTCAAAAGAAGAAGAGGGCTGAATGACAAGCTGTCTCAAAGACCGAAGCAAAGCACCGAGAACCTTCTAGAAGGCCATTGGTCTTGGAACTTGAGAAGTCAATAATGGTAGTCCCAAAGTTCTGTGAGTATAGACATCAAGTCCTGACACAGTGGGATTGCTTATGGAAGGGCAGCTGGGACAGGCAGTGTGACCTGGACACAAGCCAGGGACAAGACTGAGCCACATTGGTGCCATCCAGAAGTGAGAAATCAATAAAGGCTTAGAATAAGTGACCACGGATGTTCCTCCTTAAATGGAACATTTGTGTCACCCCCCTCTAAATCTTGGGAAACATTAACAACTATAAAAGAGCCAGAAGAGGGCCGGGCGTGGTGGTGCACGCCTTTAATCCCAGCACTTGGGAGGCAGAGGCAGGCGGATCGCAGTGAGTTCGAGGCCAGCCTGGTCTACAAAGTGAGTCCAGGACAGTCAAGGCTACACAGAGAAACCTTGTCTCAAAAAAAAAAAAAAAAAAGAGCCAGAAGTAATAGAGGAGCGATGTGGAATGTTGACTTCGAGATGTGGCATGGCAATTGCACTCTTGAGTTCACAGTAGCTGTGGTCAACATTCTGGCATGGAGGGTGGGATTCGTCAGACCCTGCCCATCCTTATAGGTCTACAGTCACTTAATGGTTGCTGGGGGGACACTCACAAGAATCTAAACTCTTCTCAGTTTCTGTAGGCAATATGTCATCAGTCCTGTGACTCCTTTGAGTAACCACTCACTCATGTTCCTGTAAGTAACTTGAATGAAATTCAATGATTCACCATGAGAGGAGGATGAAGATGAGGAGAGAATGAAGAGGAAGAAGTAGTAGCAGTAGCAGTAGCAGTAGCAGTAGTAGCAGTAGTAGTAGAGTGTGTGACCTCACTAATAATGAGCAGGGTGGAGCATTCATTCCTTTCTCCCCCAAGGCAGCCCCCTCCTCACGCCACTGCTTGGGAACCCACTCATGCTTGCATCTGTTGTCACTCCAGATGACATAGCTCCAGTGACAACAGGATAAGAGATTGCACTTTAACTGACTTTCAGGGCTTTCTACCTTGTCAGTTTTTCTGTGACAGCTCAGACTCTTCTGTCCCTGTGTGAAGATGTCACTCTGCATAGCATCAAATGTTGACAGCTTCATGCAAACCTGACCAGTGGAGAAAAGGAGGCTCTGTGAAACACCATAAAGCTTTCCTTTGCTTACAGATCCCAGTAAACTCATGAACTAGGGGCCACAGAGCCAAATGAAGGCGTGTAGGAAGACTTAGAGGTGTCTATAGCTCACAGACTTACCCCCTCCCATGAACCCCAGGGCTCAAGAAAAATCAGTCTTGCTAGGGTTTTTTTTTTTTTCATTTCTTCTTCACACCAGATAGATCTTTGTGTCTTGATTTTCAGTTGTTTTCTCCTGTACTCATAGTATTTACAGGGATGAGGGACTGAAAGAGGTCAGAAGAATCTGTCAACTGAGCTGGCAATGTGAGAAAGAAGACTAGGCTAGGGGGTGGTTCAAAAGTTCACTTGTATGCATGAGGACCAGAGTTCACACTTCAGAACTTATCAAAAAGCTGGGCATGGTAGTAAGCATTTTTATAATCTCTGCACTAGGGAAGCAGAAGCAAGGGATTTGGGGTGCTTGCTAGCCTAGCGTGCTTGCGCTAGAGGCCAATAAGAGAGAGACTTTGCCTCAAAAAGAAAAAGTTAACAGTGCCTGAGGAAGACGCCCAAGCTTGTCCTCTGGCCTCCACAGACATGCACACATAGATATGTATGATGTCTCACATATATGCATAACTACATTCGCATGTACACATGTACATAGTACACACATACACACAAAGTAAATAAAATAGGAGTATGGCCATTGTTCTCAGTCTTCTCCACTATAAAGGTCATGATGAGAAAAATTGAGTGCATGATGAAGTGGTGGTGGGTTTCCACAGAGCCAGGTCTCTGTTGCTTTCTTGTTCCCAACTATAAAACCTTCAGAGAAAAACAAAGATGTCCACCTCATATGTCTGGTCCTCACCTTAGTTGTCACAGTGCCAGGATCCCATGATAATGCTCAGTCTCTACTGATTTCCCATTATATTTAGTCAGAACAAATGGGCCCCAGAAGGTCCCTAGAGGTCCAGTGCATCTCAACTTGCATAGGAATCATTTGGGGCAAGTCTGACTCCATGATTATATAGTGACACCAGGCATAATATATTCTTCACAAACTCCAAGGCATGCTGATACACTCATGGACTAGGTTCTAGTGGAGTAGGCCTTTTGAGGTTTGCCTGTCCCTGTGAGGTGACTATGCGGACCTAGAATTACAAAAGAATACTAAGTTATCTTCCTGTATTATCAAATATGGATAAAGGTCAACTATTTAGCAAAGCAAATGTATTAGCATATAACATAATATAAAATGCAACTGAAATATAAGCAAATGTTTTTCACTTGTGGTCTCGTTTTCTTCTTCTTCTTCTTCTTCTTCTTCTTCTTCTTCTTCTTCTTCTTCTTCTTCTTCTTCTTCTTCTTCTTCTTCCCATTGGCCTACAAGGGAATCATTCATACCCTCTCCTCTTAGGGTTACTTTAAAGGAAATGTTTCATAAGCTGTAAGCTGGTAGACCCGTGAAGAAAAGAAACCCAGGGAACTTCAAAATGCTAGTTATCCCAAGAATAAAATTGAAAGCAATGGCTAACACTCATTGAGTTCTTGTTTTGAGGCAGGCATGTCACAAAATAAGACATACCAAGCAGTCGTCAAAGTCTTGAGAAGAGCACACTTCTACGTAAGGCCTGAGGAAAGAGGCTTACCACAACTGACATTTCTCAAAGAGCATGTGTCCAGGGACACGAGAGTTCCTGCCACCACTGTGGTATTTCCAGACCCCTGAAGTGGGTTCAGCCAGTAGGAAACACATACCTCACCCTTCTCTGGGACTCAGTTAGAGTAAGAAGCACCTGGCATTTCCAAAGACAGCTTTGTAAGTTACAGAAATGCATCCAGTATTTGCTATGTGTGCTATGTGTATGTATGTGTGCATGTGTATGTGTGTATACACATGTATGCATGTAAATATCAGTATAAACATAGTATTTATTCCATGTTTCTTTTGTGGTAACAATAAGCTGGTTAACTTTTTCTGAGCAGGTGACTGGACCACAGTTCTAAGCTCTTTCTCGTGTGTGTGTGTGTGTGTGTGTGTGTGTGTGTGTGTGTGTGTGTGCGTGTTTTCCTGCCAAGCAGCCATCAGCATGAGTGGATGAAGGTGTCCATGGTGAGCTTCTGTAAGGAATACACCTAGGTGGACAGAGAATGAGTCCCTTCCCTATACAAATAGAATTAGAAGTGGCAGCACTGGGAGACATACAAAGAATGGGCACTCTAAGAGGAGACACATGTTTTGAAGAACCCCAGCACTGGGGAGGCCATGCAGAAGTGTCCAAGGGTAGTCTAGTGAGTTAGTAAGGTCTACGTTCAGTGAGAGATCTTGTCTCAGAAAATAAGGTGGAGAGGTAATGGAGGAAGACATACAGCATTAACCTCTAGCCTTCACACGTGCGTATACGCGCACACACACACACACACACACACACACACACACACACACACACATACACACAGAAGAGAGGGTATCACTGTCAGGCAAGAGCTTTGCGAACTTCTTTCCTTTTCCTCAGTGGAAATAACAACAGCCTTACATTTCGTGGGGTGCCTGGTTCACTGTGAAATTTAACTGTAGACTGAATTCTTGAAGAGCAATTCTTTGCTACTCAGCTCTAGTCTGGAAGCCAAACCGTTTAACGAGTCATATGATGCAGACTGGCTAAGAGGATGTTCACATTGTTGAGCCGAGCAGAGCTGCACTAATGGAAGTCCAGAAGCCAGACCCACACCTGCAGTGTGAGACCACCTATCGGTGAGCCTGGCAGAAGAGCACCTGTATACCTCCAACTCCGTGGATACAGCAGTTGGTGCAGCAGAAAGACTATCATCTTATCTTTCCGGAACTTGCCAGAACATTATGGTTCTCTGAGGATTTATGGCCTTGGAGAGCCTTGGAGAGCAGCAGAGATTATGGCAATAGGAGAGTGGCAGCATCATTTCTTTCCAGGAATGTTTGGGGGTTTTTTTTCTTAATGATGACAGCTCTATGATTTTTATTTGGAAAATCCACAGAAGGTGCCATTACAAAATCGGCAGCCTTTTTGAGATATTTCCAAGGCCAGTGGCACTGAGGAGAGGAAGCATACTGTGAAATAAAAGCTGACTAAAGCTTAGAGGTGAGGAAAGAGATGCTGGTACCATGCGGGGAAATTGACTTTTTTTCTTTTGAGGAACCGTCACTATCTTTGAATGCCGTCCATTTCTTTATATAATGCATCACAATATGGAAGCTGCTCTTTCTATGTTTAAAAAAAAAAATACCTATACATTTTCTGGTTCAACCTTTTCTTCTAGGAGATAGAGAACCACCTGTTTCCACTCTGCATACATGGAGGGGGTCCTACCTGTTGCTGATCACTACACGTGTTTGTCTGTATCTGGGTTGGAACTGCCTTTAGTTTTTCAGGGAGTTTATGTACCAGTTGGGTTTCAAAGGGAAACAGATGATGGTGATGTATCTAACAGACTCACTCGGTGCTCATTTGGTCCATGGAGACCATGCAAGCTCATCCTGCACCTCAGCTTGGTCCAAAGGTAGTTCTGTCCCTCTAAGTGGTGCTAAGGACAAGGCACAGATAAAGGCGATTCTTCAAACCCTTCTTTTCTTTACCTCTTGCACTAGTTCTTTTTCTCCCTCTCATTTCATACGCACACCTTTTGCCTTAATTCTCTTCGGAGCCAGGACTTATACAAGCTCATCTCCACCAAATGGTCTTTTTTTTATGTCGTCCTCACATTGCCCTTAATACTGGGCAGTAACCACAACTCCTAAATCTGAGCCATATTTGACAAGTATGATGTCGTTCTCTCTTTTTTTATTTTTTATTATTAATTTATTCTTGTTACATCTCAGTGGTTATCCCATCCCTTGTATCCGCCCATTCTTCCCTCCCTCCCATTTCCCCCTTATTCCCCTCCCCTATGACTGTTCCTGAGGGGGATTACCTCCCCCTGTATATGCTCATAGGGTATCAAGTCTCTTCTTGGTAACCTGCTGTCCTTCCTCTGAGTGCCACCAGGTCTCCCCCTCCAGGGGACATGGTCAAATGTGAGGCACCAGAGTATGTGAGAAAGTCATATCCCACTCTCCACTCTACTGTGGAGAGTGTTCTGACCATTGTCTAGATCTGGGTAGGGGTTTAAGGTTTACCGCCTGTATTGTCCTTGGCTGGTGCCTTAGTTTGAGCGGGACCCCTGAGCCCAAATCTGCCTATTATAATGTCCTACTTGTAGGTTTCTAGGACCCTCTGGATCCTTCTACTTTGCTATTCTCCCATGCTTCTCTCATCTAGAGTCCCACTAGAATGTCCTCCCCTCTGTCCCAGTTTCCTGGTAAGTGAAGGCTTTCGTGGGACGATGTCATTCTCTTAGGACCACAGCACTGGCTAGGACCACTGCCACACCATGCCATAAGCAGAGAGCTCCTTATACTGCCAACCCATCATGGCGTATTAGGAGGAGAGGCAGAAAAAGACACAATAGGCTGCCTGGCCTGTGAGCTCCCTGCATCTGCCTATCTCTGCTCCCCATAATGCCTGGCTAAAAGCCGTGCACACCCATCTTTTTACATGGGTTCTGGTGATTTGAACTTAGGTCCTCATATTTGCACAAGTGTTTTTGCCCCCTGAGCCATCTCCTCAGCCCCTTCCTCTATATTTTTAAAGCTTCTATTTAAGTAGAAGCCAGAAACTATGGAGGGAAGAAGAAAGAGGTGTGTGTGTGTGTGTGTGTGTTTGTGTGTGTGTGTGTGTGTGCGCGTGTGTGTGTATGTGTCTGTGTGTGTGTCTGTGTGTGTGTGTCTGTGTGTTTGTGTGTCTGTGTATGTGTGTCTGTGTGTGTGTGTCTGCGTGTATGTGTCTGTGTGTGTGTCTGTGTGTGTGTGTCTCTGTGTGTGTGTGTCTGTGTGTGTGTCTGTGTGTGTGCGTGTGTGTGTGTGTGTGTGCACGCGTGTGTGTGTGTGTGTGTCTGTGTATGTGTCTGTGTGTGTGTCTGTGTGTGTGTGTCTGTGTGTGTGTGTGTGTCTGTGTGTGTGTGTCTGTGTGTGTGTCTGTGTGTGTGTGTCTGTGTGTGTGTGTCTGTGTGTGTGTGTCTGTGTGTGTGTGTCTGTGTGTGTGTGTCTGTGTGTGTGTCTGTGTGTGTGTGTCTGTGTGTCTGTGTGTGTGTCTGTGTGTGTCTCTGTGTGTGTGTGTCTGTGTGTGTGTGTCTGTGTGTATGTGTCTGTGTGTGTGTGTCTCTGTGTTTGTGTGTCTGTGTGTGTGTGTCTGTGTGTGTGTGTCTGTGTGTGTGTATGTGTGTGTGTATGTGTGTGTGTATGTGTGTGTGTATGTTGTCTTTTAATTGCATTTTCTGAATAATAGCAATAGAAATGCCATCTGTCTCATAACATTCTTGTAGTGACTAAATGAACCTGGGTACTTTAAGATGCTTCATGGAGTGTAACTCACTCTCCAAGGAAGATTATAATTAGCATCATCATTCTTATTATAACTGTGCAAACTTCAAAGCACTTGATTTCCTTATTGGTTAATTCTAAAGAGGTTTGCCTCTGCTCTGTTTCTTCCTAGGATGCTTATAATTGCTTTTTTGCTATCACATTTTTAAAAATTGGGGCTCAGACACCTTTACCACAGCTCCACATAAACTCGCACAGGCTCTGGTCTGCAAAGCTCTGAGAGAGAGGCTAAGATGTTGCAGTAAGCCCTCAACTGACCTAAAATGCACTAGTGACCTTTGCCAAGCTTTGAGGCACCAGAAAAGTCTCCATTCAGAATGTCTGCAGTTCTCATGAGGACCTTCCTTCCACTTCTCTGGCCTCTTTCACTTATAAACCCACTTGTGCATCTAGATGCAAAGAGGATTGCCTGCCGTGGGCTGGCACCACAGAGCATGCACGTCTGTCTGTGACCATGCAGAGATTACAGCGGCTGCCTCCATCTACAGCAGATGGGTGTGCTTAGCAAGAGAATAGGACTGGCTGGAGGGATTAAGCTGAGAGAAGTAGGTGGATTCGTCCGTGGGATGCACTGGCCTTCAGGAACTCTGGCTCTCTACAGACCTGCAAGTCATGTGGCTGTCAGTGTGCCCAGCATCTAGGCAGAGCCACAGTGCTTCCTCTGGGAAAGGACACAATATATGTCCACTTTTAAATATGTAAATGTTGAGGCTGGGGGTGAGGCTCTGTTGGTAGTGTGCCTATCTACCATGCATAAGGCTCTGGCTCTCCAAAAACAAAGCATCTAGGTGTAGTGTATACTAGCATCCCAGCGCTTGGGATCCTGGCTTGGCAGGGGGAGAAGTAATTCAGGGTCATCCTTGACTACATGGGGGGGTTAGAGACTAGTCTAGACTAGAAAAATTGTTACACACACACACACACAAGCACACACGCACACACACACATATACACACAAAGCTTTTGGCAATATTAGGTGCCTTTTATTATCATTAAAGACATAAAATAATAAACTATTCGTGGAAAAACCCAAAGAAAGCACACATTCTGTTTTGAGTATAGCACCTGCCAAGACTGCAAAGCTGTTTCCTGGTCTGAGAATATTCCACAGGGCTAGAGGTTCCTCATGGGTTTTGATGGTGATAATGATGAAAGCCCCCATTCATACAATTTCTTTTTTTCTATTGTATGTGCATATATGTGTGTCTGAGTATGTGTCTGTTTTGTGTGTGCATGTCACACATGCATGGGGGGATTACATGTGTAGAGGTCAGAGAACAACCTCTAATATCAAGCCCTTGCTTTGCTTCTCCCTTGGAACTTGGTCTTTTCATTTTCCTCTGCCACGAATACTGGCAGAAGGCAAGCTGGCCCTCTGTCTTCTGGGGGGTTTTTTGTCTCTGACTTCCATCTCCTGGAATGCTGGAATTATAGCACATGCTACTGTGTCGGCTTTTGGGTGTGGGGACTCAAATTGAGGTTCTCACCTTTCCACAGGAAGTGCCTCACCTACTAAGCCGTCTCCCCAACCCTTACGTAATAAGGTCCTATTTGAGATCACAATTGGGTGCTTGTACCCAGAAGAAAAGGACAAATATTTGGCTATAGATTACAAATGTTAGCCACTGACACGGTGAGTTCTCTGAGGCAGGGCATACGCATTTCATACTGGGCTAGAAGATGGTTTGATCTTCTGATCTTTAAGACTGCAGTTCCCCTTCATCTCCTTAGGAAAAGAAAAGTAGCTGGAACTCCTTAAGACGTGCTTGTAAATAATTATTCTCTGGCCCTTTTATTAGTGGATTTTAGTTTTATAGGTTTATAGCAAGAATAATGTTTATAGATTCACACAACTTAAGAAAAGGACACCCTGTTTAAAAGCAGTGTGGCACGTTTACAGCGCCGGTTTGGCAGGGACGCTTCTGATCCACCCTCTCTGGAGTTTGGGCAGTGACGCCCTTAAATAGGAATGCTGCAGTGCTGCAGAGGACATGAAGGGAGCCACTTCTGTGAGGAGAGGAGCCTTGGAGAAGTGAATGGAAAAATTTGCCTCTGTTTACCGTGAATGAGCCTGGTATTTCAGCAATATTTGCAGGCCAGATAGAGAGCGTTCCTTTGGCTTCACAATCAGTTGCATTTGGATATTGAAGTGTTTTCTGTCTTTCCTCACTTCGTCTCTGATCTTTAAGTGCCCTGTTAGATTTCACCTCACAGGTTTCAGCTAATAAAAGATGTAATTTATGTCTTTTGGGTCCATGTACTAGATAAGTACATGCAGTCCATTATTTGCTTTACACACATACACACACACGCACACTTACACACACAAATACACACACACTGTGTGCGCATACACACACATCAAAATGCTGAAATGTACTAGACTCTTAAAAGTAATATCTACACCATGACGAAAATGATCTTATTATTCTTTTATTTTTCCAGAATTTTTCCATGAATGCTCATGATATTTTTAAAATGAAGTTACAAAAAGAGGCAGAATCCCTTTGTATTCTTCAGCATCCATCATCCCCTTTTTTCCATTTTAAGAAACTCATAGTGACCCACATCCGATGAGCCTCAAACTCCACTAGGGATGCGGCTCTGAAGATGGGTCAACTCTGTTCAAGAATGACCGCAGTGGGGTGGGGAGGGGGAGGCCCAGAGGTGAAACATTTGCAGTGGGGACCTGAGTTTGAATCTCCAGCCTGACACAAAGCCGGGCATGGTAGAGAAGGCCTGTGATTTCAGTGCTTCAGTGGTGAGGTGGGAGGCAGAAACCAGAGTTTGCGGACATCTAGCCAGATGCGCACAGCAGCAAACAACGAAAGACAGACCTTGTTTTATGAAAGGTGGATGGTCAGGACCAACATCCAAGGTTGACCTCTGACCTCCACACATGCACTGTGGTGTATGTGCACCACACCCCCACATGGGAATGTGCATTCCCTCACTCACACCACAGACCACACACACACACACCACACATCACACACCACATATCACACACCACATTCATACACACACCACACCACACACACACACACACACACACAAATAAAATGAGGTAAAAGACAGCCTTCCAGCACGCTCTCACTCACACCTACCCCATGCAAGCAGTAGCTAAATAAGCACCCAGGTTTCCCGAGTCTGTTTTCTTTCTTCCTCTATGTGACCTTGGAGCAGGGTAAGTTCTGGCGCTGCTCAGAACTTGTTGGGTTGTTTCATGGGCAGGATGAACCAGAATCGGCGAGGGTGGGGTTCTTGTTAGGCATTTGAACAAAAGATCAAGAATTTTCCCTGGAGTCATTCATTGGTTAAATGGACAGCCTCTCAGGCTGGCTTGCTTATGTGCTCTGTGGACCATTTTCCCTCCCGTGCATGACATCGTCTACTGATGGTATGGCCATTCATGTCTAAAGGAGTAAAGAACAGGCATTTGCTACATGTGCACCTGCTCAGTGCTCCGTGAGGGCTGAGCGATGCTGCCTTGCATAAAGTGCTTGCTGTACAATCGTGAACACCTGAGTTTGGATCCCCAAAACCCAGGTAAAAGCTAGGCATGGCGCTCTCTCTCTCTCTCTCTCTCTCTCTCTCTCTCTCTCTCTCTGTGTGTGTGTGTGTGTGTGTGTGTGTGTGTGTGTGTGTGTGTGTGTGTGTGTGTGTGTGTGCGCTCAGTGCCGTGGTGCTAGGGTTATGGGAAGATGGAGACAAGAGCAATCAGAAGACTCACTGGCCAGTCAGTCTAATTAAAACTAAAGTTCTAGATCTCTAGGTTCATTGGGAGATTCTATCTCAAAAAGTAAGGTAGAAAGAGATAATAATAAAAAAATACTCAAAGTCATACTGACCTCCACATGTGCATGTACAAGCCACAGGTATACACATGGGAGAGAGGGATCAGAGGGACAGAGGGAGGAGGGAAGGGAAGAGAAGGGAAGGGAGGAAGAAAAGGGAGGAAGGCAGGAAGGAAGGAAGGAAGGAAGACGGAAAGGAAGAAAGGAAGACGGGAAGGAAGGAAGGAAGGAGAGCTTTTAAAGTGCTTAGTGTTAGGCTTAGCCTAACTGATGTTCACATGTGGTGATTCTCCCATCCTTCCTGTCCCAAAATAACCCATAGACAGACTGACAGACAGACAGATGGATGGACAGACAGACAGAAGACAGACAAAATAAAGGGGGAACCATTACCTGTACCTATACTCTTCTCTGTTGCCCAAGCATTTGCCTTTTCCAAAATTACAAACTGTTAGAATGAAGTCAGCATCCTTTTATCAGCTCACTTTAGGTACCTCCTTGCACCAAAGTAGCAGACAAGCAGTCTTTGGAAAGGTTTGTCCATAGCATCACCTTTTCCTATGGGCACCATCTTGTACCACCCGTTTCCAGCTAAACTTTGCATGTTGTTATAACAAAAGGAGAAAATAAGGATGCTGACAGGTTGATGTTCCCCTCACCTCATCTATGTCAACCTTTGAACACGGGAACTGTCCTCGGAGCCTCCCTCGTTCTCTCCTTCAGTTCCCTGCACACACTCCATCCTCTTCCCAAGCTTAAGTCTTCTGCCCACTGAGAGCTGTTCTCTTCTTGTCCCCTCAGCAAAAGCCCTTTCATCTGAGGTGGCTATTCCCATGAGAGCATTTGTGCCACACCTGGATACCTGGGCCTCAAGGGAACAGGTGGCATCAGCTCCACCTCAGAACGTGTTCGTGGCCACCCAGGTTTTGATCTTGAGACTGGAAAGCCTTTCCATTTGCCTTGACATTCAGCACACTCCCCAGAGGCCCACTTAAGGAATGTGGCTACTGTTTTAAATGTGCATATTAACCAGTGCCAAGCCACAGCACAGGGGACACAGGCTGATCTGGTGCTGAAGATGCCAGCATGGACTGGCTCGTTTTTTTTTCAGATGTCCTGTTGCAATCCCTGGGGCGCAGTTAGACACCAGCTGAGCACTAATCCTCACCACAAAGGGATCCTAGATGCTTTGGCTCTCCCAAGAGATTAAAGGGGTACAGAGGACTTGGGGGCAATCTTTACATCCCACTGTGACTCAGGATTAAAGTGATGCTGGGGAATTTGAGGGTGTGCTTTGCAGCCCGCTGAGGCTCTTCAGCATAGAGCCCACAGAAAACACTGGGATTTAAGGCACAGCCTGTAGCTTCTGAGGAGACTGTTCTGTTTGCCTGGCAGAAGATAAAGACAGCAAGACTCCTCAGGAAAAAGACACTTTGTGCTGTGAAGATGAAGAAAAGGAAAATATGGGGATGCAGATCCTAAAGCCCTCAAGAGAACAATCTGGGGGAGGGGGCATTTACAAAAAGTCCTTGGGATTCCAGAAACAATCGCCACTTATTCTAAATGTTATTTCGGTGGAATTTACTGGTTTTAGTTCTCCGTGAGCTATCTAGGAAGGTTGTGTGACATTTGGTACATTTAAGAGAATTTGCAAATATCAGGAATGTCAAGGGCACCTTGGTCACTTGTCCCTGAGAACTAACAAACGGCCATGACCACTTACTGGTAATTAATCTCTGTCAGTTACTGATCAGCCCTTCAAGGCTAAAGAAGGTCATTGTTCACACCTGACCATGTGTACACTGTGTTAGGCCATGGTAACATTCCTGAAAATGAGTGTGTGTGTGTGTCTGTGTGTCTGTGTCTGTGTGTCTGTGTGTCTGTGTGTCTGTGTGTCTGTGTCTGTGTTTATCCATGTGTGTATGCTCCTGTGCACATGCAGAGCCTAGAGACATCAGGTGTACTGCTCTATCACTCTCCATCTAATTCCCTTGAGATAAGGCCTCTCACGGCACATGGAGCGAGGCTGGCAGCCAGCAAGCCCCAGCAATCCTCCTGTCTCTGCCCTCCTTGGCTCTCAGGTTATAGGTGTATCCCCTTAGTGCTGGAGTTACAGGCACACGGGGCTATGCCCAGCTTTTAAGTGAGGACTAGAGATTCACACTCAGGTTTGCTTCTTTGGAGTGTGTGTGTGTGTGTGTGTGTGTGTGTGTGTGTGTGTGTGTGTGTGTGTGTATAGTACACATATAGGCATACTTGGGATAGCCCAAGGTTGACATTACTTTGTCTTCCTCAGTCTCTCTTCACTTTATTTACTGAAACAGAGTATTTCATTAAACCTGGAGTTCTCCAGTTCCAGCTAATCTAGTTAGCTGGCCCGATCCAGGGACTCCCTGTCTGGCCCCTCTGAACACTGGGGGAACAGGCAGGCTACCACATCCACTTGGCTTTTACATGGGTTTGTATGACCTGAACTCTGGTCCTGACCCTTGCAGGCCAAGGATTTTGTGTCCCTTCTGTAAGTTTAAACTAAGTAAACTAAACTGATAGCAGTCCCCATCTATGGCTCCGAGCAGTGACTTCCAAAAGGCCCTGCGAGTCCCGTAAGTCTTATCTGGGAGAGCACGCACCACCTTTCTATTCTGCACACCGATAATCAAGCTTCATATTCATCCACTAATTCAAAGTTTTCAATCTGACTTTTGCGTTGATTTGTGTCGCTTTTTGTTGGTAAAAGCCATCTGGATGCTGTGGTAAAATATCACTGACAATATGAGGAGTTGGCCAACATGGTAGTGAGGTTCTTGCCTGGTGTCTCTCCCAGGTAGTCTGTGACTACAGTCATTTTCACACTTAGGATATGACTGGTTTCTTGGCATTGGGCAGCACACCAGGATGCTGACCGCAGACCCACTGCATCCTATGCCAGATCCAAAAGGCTGTGAAAATTACCCCCGTCCCAGCCACTTTGATCCTGTCACTCCAACACCTGACGGTTCTTGGCATGTCTTTGCACCCTTCACCTTAACCCCAATGTTCTCGCTGCACCTGCTGCTGCTCGGCGCCTCCTGAGCTGCAGATGCCCCACTTCCCACCCCCAGGCTGCTGTCATTTGCTTGGCTCCAGCCTGAAAGATCTATTCTCAGATTCAATCTGACAGTTTTGAAACCTTGCTTTTCCTGGGGGAGTTTGCCAAGAGAGAGTGAGGATAGTTATGAACCAAAGGCTCTGACACGCACGCACGCGCACACACACACACACACACACACACACACTACTTCCATCCACTGCTGAAACCGTAGAGGTCACAGACTTGATGGCCCGTGTTCTTTATGTTGTTTGTGGCTCTCAGGCTACCTGATGTCACAGCCTTCTCTCGGACAAGTTTCTAGGCAGAGAACACTTCCATAGAAATTCACCTACACTTTAAAGATACATCAAACACATACACACACACACACACACACACACACACACACACACACTTCAAAGCAACATTTTAAAAAAAGAATTTATGAGGAAGTATCAAAAGGATGAATGGATGAATTTAGCAAAAAAGAAATATACAATAAAGTATAAGGCATTGATCGCTTTGTAACCATTTGTGCATTTATATTTTTATTAATTTATTCATATTACATCTCAATGGTTATCCCATCCCTTGTATCCTCCCATTCCTCCCTCCCGCCCATTTGTGCATTTATTCATGTGTAACAAAATGTGTTAAAAGCTCATCTGGGGAGATGGCTCAGTGAGTAAGAAAGAGTGCTTGCTTGCTGCACAAGCATAAAGGCCTGAGTTCAAATCCCCAGCACCCACTTAAAAAGCTGAGCACAATCCCAGGGACATATATCTTTAATCCCAGAGTTATTGGGACAAAGAATCACTTGGGCTTCCTCGATGCCAGCCTAGCTCCAGGTTCAGCGAGAGAGCCTATCTCAAGAGGGTGATGGGGCAGAGCCTGATGTCCTGGTGTCTCTAAGCTCTGCATGCGTATAGGAAGAGGAAGGCAATGAAGGAGAGACCATTTTCAGAAATGTTTGCATGGACTGATTTTGGAAAATATTCATTCTTCTTAGTGACTCCTCAAATATCTAGCATATGCTCCCAAATTCTGTACAAAATGAAGGTGGTGACTTCAAGGGATCACAATAAAATGAAGTAATGACAAAGATGAAATTTACAGTGATTAACTGTTTTCCTACTGGCAGCTCCCTCCCTTTAACTTAACCTGATGTTCACAGTAACTGTGAAAGTGAAAGTTCTCAATTTGGTTTAAAAAAATGTTACGGGAGAGATGACTCAGCAGTAAAGGGCACTGGCTGCTCTTCCGGAGAACCTAGCTTTGGTTATTAGCACCCACATGGCATCTCACAACAGCCTGTAACTCCAGTTCCAGGGGACCAGCCAGATGCTCTCTTCTGGCCTTCAAAGGCATGAGGCAAATATATGATGCATAGACATATATGCAGGCTGCAGATAAAATACCCATATACATAAAATTTTTAAATAATACTTTTTGCGTCTTGATATTTTTCTCTTTACATAATACTACATTTATATAAGATATAGTGTTATAATATATACAGAGCCAAAGGGCAATTATTTTGTAGTTTTATTGAAAATAGATTTTTAATATAATATATTCCAACTATGGTTTCTCCTACCCCAAATCCTCCCAACTCCTCCATCTACCCAAATTCACATCTTTTCTTTCTCTTTTTCCTTAGGATTCAAAGAGGAATCTAAAAAATAGTAATAATATAAAATAAAATAAACAAACCTGAATAGGACAAAACAAACAAAAAACAAAAGGAGCCAAAGAAAAAGCTAAAAATAAATAAATAAATAAATAAATAAATAAATAAATAAAAATTAAAATAAAAAAAAAAAAAACGACAGACACAGACACACTTTTTCTCCTATACAGAAATCCCATAAACACACTGTCTTGGGGTTTCTGTTGCTATGAAAAGACACCATGACCACATTTAATTGAGGCTGGCTTACAGTTGGTTTAGTCCATAATCATCATGGTGGTAAGCATGGTCCTGGAGAAGGAGCTGAGAGTTCTACATCCCGATCTGCATGCAGCAGGACGTGAATGCCCCACTAGGTGTGTCTTGGGCATCTGAGACCTCAAAGTCCACCCATAATGACACACATTCTATAGCAATGCCACACCTGCTCAAACAAGACCACCCCTCCTAACAGTGCCGCGCTCTATGGGCCACCACAGACACAAAACCAGAAGTCGTAGTGTATATGCAAAGGACCTATTAGGTTAAAAAACAAACAAACAAAAGCCCTAACAAAACATTATGAGAAAAGAACCTCCAAACACACCACTAAGTTTGTTTTGTGTTTGTTGTCTACTGCTGGCCATGGGACCTGGTATTCAATGAGACTCTTTGGAGAAAACCAATAGTTCACTTGTATGTGCTTATCAAATGGAGATAGCATCTGGATTAAGGATGTGAGCTCTCAGCGCTGGTGTCCCATCAAGTTCACACCTGAAGCAGTTTTGATTTGCATTTCCCTGATGACTAGCAACGTTGAATGTTTCTTGTGTTTCCTCACTTGAGAGTTTTCTGTTTAGATATGTACTCTGTTTTTTATTTGCTTTCTTAATGTTCTTTTGCTGTTGTTCTTTATATAGTCCAGATCTTAGCCATCTGATGGATGTGTAGTTAGTAAAAATATTTTCTCATTCGAAGGCCTGATGCTTTGTCAAAATTGTGGTGTTTTTTGCCATATAGAAACTTTTCAGTTTTATGAGGTGTCATTTATTAATTGTTGTTCTTAGTATCTGTGCTATTGGTGTTCTGTTTAGAAAGTCTTTTCCTGTGCCAATGAGTTTAAGACTATTCTCACTTTCTCTTCTATCAAGTTCAGTATATCTGGCCTTATGTTGATATCTTTGATCCATTTGGAGTTGAGTTTTATGCAAGGTGGTAATTATGGATATATTTGCACTTGATAATTGTAGGTCTATTTGCATTCTTCTATATACAGCCATCCAGTTTGATCAGAACCATTTGTTGAAGATGCTGTCTTTTTTCTAGTCTGTATTCCTGGCTTCTTCATCAAAACTCAGGTGCCCATAGGTGTGTGGGTTTATGTCTGGGTCCTCAACTCAGTTCCATTAGTCAACATTTCTGTTCTTATGCCAATATTATGCTGTTTTTATTGCTGTTATTCTGTAGTATAATTTGAGGTCAGAAATGGTGATGTCTCAAGCAATTATTTTATTGTTCAGGATTGTTTTAGATATCCTGGGTTTTTTGGTTTGCTGTGTGAAACTGAAATTGTTCTTTCAAGTTCTGTGAAGAATTGTGTTGAAATTTTTATGAGGATTGCATTGAATCTATAGATTGCTTTTGGGAGGATAGCCATTTTTACTATGTTAGTCCTACCAATCCATGAGCATGGGAGATCATTCCATCTTCTGATATTTTCTTCAATTTCTTTCTTCATTGTTTTAACATTTTTATTATCTGTTTCTTTAACTTTCTTGATTGAAATTACCTCCCAAATTTTTGAGGCTATTGTGAAAAGTATTATTTACCTGATTTCTTTCTCGGTCTGTTTGCTATTTGTATATAAGAAGGCTCCTGATTTTCCTGTCTCAATTTTGTATCCTACTAATTTGACAAAAGATTTTATCAGCTGTATGAGTTTCCTGATGGAATTTTTATAATCACTTCTATATGCAATTATATCATCTGCAAATAAAGATACTTTGATGTCTTTCTTTCCTGTTTGTATTTCTTTGATCTTCAGTAATCTTACTGCTCTAGCTAAGACTTTTATGTTGAATAGGTATGGAGAAAGTGGACAGCCTTGGCTTATTCCTGATCTTAGTGGAAATGCTTTTAGTTTCTCTCCGTTTAAGTTTATGTTGGCTATGGGTTTGCTATAATGTGACATTACTATGTTTAGGTATGGGCCTTGTACTCCAAATATCTCTAGGAATTTTATCACAAAGAGGTGTTGGATTTTGTGATAGGTATTTTCACATTTCACAAGAAAGGTCAAAGGCATTTTCTTCACCTAATGAGATGATCATGCAATTTTTGCCCTTAAGTGTGTTTGTATACTGGATTACACTGTTAATTTATGTATGTTGGACCATCCCTGCATCTGTGCGGTGAAACCTACTTGATCATGGTAGATGATTTGGTTTATAAGTATTTTACTGAGAACTATTGCATATATGTTCATAAGGGAAACTGGTCTGTAATTCTTTCTTTGTTGGGTCTTTATTTGGTTTGGGTACCAGGGTAACTGTGCTCGCATAAAAATAACTGGGCAATTTTTTTGTTTCTATTTGGTGGAATAATTTGAAGAGTATTGGCACTACTGGTAGAATTCTGCACTAAAACCATCTTGCCCTGGACTTTTTTGTTTGTTTGTTTGTTTGTTTGTTTGGGAACCTTTCAATGATGGTTTCTATTTCTCTGGGGGCTATAGGTCTGCTTAAGTTACTTACCAGATCTTGATATAATATTGGTAGATGGTATATAGCTAGAAAATTATCCACTTCCTTTAGATTTTCCAGATTGGTGGAGCATAGGTTTTTTTTTTAAAGCATGTCCTTATGATTCTATAGATTTCCTTGGTATCTGTTGTTAGGTCTCCCTTTTGTTTCCAATTTTGTTAATTTATATCTTCTCCTTCAACCTTTTAGTCAATTTTATTGATTTTTCTCAAAGACTTAACTTTGTTCCATTGATTCTTTGTATTCTCTTGTCGGTTTGTTTGTTTCTGCTTCATTGATTTCATCACTGGGTTTGATTCTTTCCAACTACTTTGTTAGCAGTTATTTCTTCTTTTTGTTACGGAGCTTTCGGGTCTGCTGTTAAGTTGTTAATATGAGATCTCTCCACTTGTTTATATATGCACTTAGTGCCAAGAACTTTCCTCAGAGAGCTGCCTTCATTGTGTCCTATAAGTTTGCATATGTTTTATTTCCATTTTATTCAATTCTAGAACATCTCCAATTTCTTTCTTAATTTTTATGCTAACCCATTTTTTTCACTCAATAAGGAATTGTTTAGTTTCCATGAGTTTGTAGGCTTTATGTTGTTTCTGTTATTGATGAAGTTCACTTTTAGTCCATGGTACTCTGATAAAATGCAGGGCGTTGTTTCAGTTTTCTTGTGTCCGTTGAGACTTGCTTTGTGTCAGAGTATGTGGCCAATTTTGGAGAAAGTTCCATTAGGTGCTAAGAAGAAGGTATATTCTTTTGTGTTTGGGTGAAATGTTCTGTAACTGTCTGTTCAGTATATTTAGCTTATGATGTCATTTAGCACTAAAATCTCTCTGTTTAATTCACGATCTATCCGTTAGGGAGAGTGGGGTATTAAAGTTACCTACTATCACTGTGTGAGGATCAATAGTGATTTTGGCTATAGTAGTAGGTTTTCTGTTTTGTTTTGTTTTGTTTTGTTTTGTTTTGTTTTGTTTTGTTTTAGTGAACTTTGGTGTCCTTGTGCTTGGTGAATAGATGTTTAGAATTGCAATCTTGTCTTGGTGGATTTTTCCTTTGATGAGTATATAGTGATCTTCTCTTTCTCTTCTGATTGCTTTCTTACTGAAGGGTTTTGGTATGGATTGGTTGGTTGGTTGGTTGGTTGGTTGGTTGGTTGGTTGGTTGGTTGGTTTGTCATATATTAAACTGGCTACACCAGCATGTACTTGGGTCCATTTGCTTGGAATATTTTCCATCCCTTTATCCTGAGGTAATGTCTGTCCTTGATGTGAAGGTGTGTTTCTTGGATGAAGGAAAGGGATGGATCCTGTCCTCAGATTCAGTCTGTTACTCTGCGCCTTTTTATTGTGGAATTGAGACCATTGGTGTTGAGAGTTATCAATGAGCAGTGCTTGTTGATTCCCATTAATTTGTTGTTGTGATGTGTGGGTTTCCCCCTATCTTTTATTTTTCTGTTCTGAGATTATTTAATTCTTGTGTTTTCTTGAGTGTGGTTAACCTCGTCAGGTTGAAGTTTTCTTTCTAGTGCGTTCTCTGGTGCTAGATTTGTAGTAGACATTGCTTCACTTTGGTTTTATCATGGAATGTCCTTCTCTCTCCATCTATTGTGACTGAAAATTGTGCTGGGTATAGAAGTCTAGGCTGTCATTTGTGGTCTCTTTGAGTTTGTAGAACATCTGTCCAGGCCCTTCTGGCTTTTAAAGAATCTCTGTTGAAAAGTCAAATGTTATTTTAGTAGGCCTACCTTTTTATGTCACTTGGTCTTTTCCCTTGCAGCTTTTAATATTCTTTCTTTGTTCTGTACATTTAGTGTTTTGATCATTATGTGTTGTGGAGAATTTCATTTCTGGTCCAGTCTCTGGTGTTCTATAAGCTTCTTGTACTTTAATAAGCACCTCTTTCTTTGGGTTAAGGAAAATTTCTTTTTTTTCTTAAAGATTTATTTATTCATTATTATGTATACAGTACTCTGCCTACAGGTACACCTATAGGCCAGAGGAGGGCATCAGATCACATTATAGATGGTTGTGAGCCACCATGTGGTTGCTGGGAATTGAACTCAGGACCTCTGGAAGAGCAGGCGCCACTCTTAACCACTGAGCCATCTCTCCAGCCCTAAGGAAAATTTCTAATATTCTTTTGTTGAATATGTTTTCTGTGCCCTTGACCTGGGTTTCTTCTCCTTCCTATATTCCTATTATTCATAGATTTGGTCTTTTCATAGTTTTCAAGATTTCTTAGATGTTTTGTGTCCATATATTTTTTTTAATTTAACATTTTTCTTAGCTGATATATCCATTTCTTATATCTTGTTCAATGCCTGAGATTCTCTCTTCTATCTTTTGTTTTCTATTGGTGAGGCTTACCTCCAAGGCTTCTGTTTGAGTCCCTAAATTTTGCAATTCCAGTGTCCACTCAAGTTTGAATTTTCTTTTGTGATTCTATTTCCGCTTTCACATCTTGAACAGTTTTCTTCATTTCATTTCACCACTTGTAATTTCATAGATTTCATTAATGGATTTATTCAAGTGCTCTTTAAGTCCTTGAACATATCCATAATAACTATTTTGAAGTCCTTCCCTTGGACTACAACCACAGGCCATTTCTCAGAGCCTACTGTAGTAAGGTTGCTGGACTCCAGTGGTAACATATCATCCTGGCTATTTTAATTGGGTTTTTGCACTTATATCTATGCATCCAAGTTTGGGATGATTGTAATTTTAGATATTGATATCTGGTCCTGGGATATTTGGGGCTACATCCAAATGAAGATGGTGGACTGTGACCATTTTAGTTGCTCCTGTAGTAAAATTCAAACAGTTCACTTCATTTAATGTTTTGTTCTCTCTCTCTCTCTCTCTCTCTCTCTCTCTCTCTCTCTCTCTCTCTCTCTCTCTCTCTCTCTCACACACACACACACACACACACACACACACACACACACACAGATTTCTCTGTCTCTGTCTCTCTTTTTATCTTCTCTTCATTCCTTCCCTTGTTGCCTTACCCTTCCCTTCCCTTTCTGTCTCTTCTCTCCCTTTCTTTCTCTCCTCTTCTGTTTTTATCATCTTTCTTCTCCTGTCCCTCCCTCCCTTCTTGCTCTTTTCTTCTTCCCTCCTCCCCTTCTTTGTTTCTTTTTCTCTTTTACTCTCCACTCCTGTCTTATTTTCTCTCCTCTCCCCTTTCTCTTCCCTTCCCTCCCCTACACCAACATAAATCCATACATGTTAGCTATGTATTAGGGATGGCAAACAAGTGGGGCCTTGGAGCAGGTCCTGCCTATAGAATTATCTGCCACATTTCATGGCAGAGCCAGTCTCCTCCCTCTCTCCTTACAACATTGGCTGCTTTTCCTCTTCCTCATACATCAGAGAAATGGTCCTGAGTCACATCAGAGCCACCTGGGGCTGAGAGGCATGCATCTGTGCTCCTCAGAAACAAGCAAGCTTCCTCCCCCTCCCAGAGCTTGTCAGAGCAGCAGTGCCTTTTATCTGTGGTCCCTGCTGGCAGCTTTGGCTGTACAACCACCAGTGACATCACTTCTGTGCTGTCTCAGTCCTCTGGGGATGAAGCAAGTGGGTAGCCACTGTGCTCCTGAGAATGACTGTTCCACCCCAAAACAGCCCTGGAAATCACTCTCTGGTATCTCAGGGTCAGCCCCGAGGGGTAAGAACTGGATTCTGAGGTTTTCTGACTACATTGTTGTCTTTTCCTACATTTCCTCCTGGGAAACCACTCGTTGGTTGCTTTGATGCACATTGATTGTGTTACTGGAGGATAGAGATGAAGATGCAGAGTTATGAATAAAATTGAAGGTAGCTGCACTGACTCATCTGTGCTTCCTTCTGAACTGTCCCAGTGAATCAGAGGGCACCCATTCTCATGACCCACCCACAAAAGAAAAAGTGTGATTTGTTTGAACTTTTTCCCTGTATCAGTGTGATGTACTGAGTTTCATTGTAGCATTTTCAAATAAAAATATTTTTCTTCTTGATTCTTTTCTGCTATTCTCCTGTCCCACCTTGTACCATCCACTCCCCTATCATGCCCTTTCTGCTTCCATGTGTTATGTATCCTCCTCTATCCTTTTTTAACACCTCTTTTTCCCCTCTCATGGTCTCCTTTTTAATTCCATAGCCTAAACCCACAGCTTATATCCACACACATGAACACTATAGGCTAGGATCCACATGATAGAGAGCATGCTGGTTTGTAGAAAGATATGACTTTGAACTAGACTTTCAAACTCTCTTCAATTGCTTTTTCTTGTTCATCTGCTTCTCTCTTTTCATTTTAATCAGTCTTGTGGCAAGTTGAAGAGCTTTGTGAGAGGTTCTGTCATTGCCACATGCCACATATGCCTTTAAAACTGTGTGAATTTATATTTTTACTTTAATGGCATTATACTCATTTGGGAGTCTTAGCCATTAAAACAAAAAATATGACATGATCCTTCTAGAAGTTTATATCTTCTAAAAAGCTAATTTAAACAGATAAATGCAGAGGGTTGAGGGTGGAGAGATAGCTCAGAAAGAAATGTACATGCCTCACAAACACAAGGCACTGAGTTCAATCCCAAGAACTCAAGTTAAAAGAGGAAAACAAAAAAACAAAGCTGGGGGTGATGACAGCAATGCTTGTGATCCCAATGCAGGGAAGGTAGAGGCAGGGCTAGTGAGATGCCTAGCCCACGTGGCTAGTTCCAGACCAGTAACAGACAGTGTCTCAAAACAACCAAACAAACAAATAAGACAAAAAACAGAAAAAGGTAGCAAGAACCTAGGAAGTCATAACCAAGGCTGTCCTCAGACCTCCACAAACACATGAACACACACACACACACACACACACACACACACACACACACACACACACTGTAAGGTGAGCTTGCAGAAAATATATATTACTATATAATATTTAATATATACATATATATTAAAGCCCGTAATTTTTTGCATGGGAGGTCTAATTCAAACCTCCAGGCAATCATACCTGCTGTAGAACAAAATGGTGCTTGAACACTGGATAACAGGGCAGGCTCTCACCTTGAGGGTCTATATTTGATCATAGAGGCTGGTATACAAGTTGAATGCTAAACCTCTGATCTGAGGAGCAAGGAGCCTAAACAACTGTGTCAGCAACATCCTTGGAGCCCTTTATTTCGAGGACCAATGAGGTAGCATCTCTGGGTCATGGTAGCTCAGGAGACATCAACAGTTACAATCTGGTTCATCCTTTTTGGGGTGTGTTAGCATGGCTGTTGGGTTGTTTTTGCTAAAAGAAAAAGATTCTGTGTCGGCTTGCAGCCTCCACACCCCCCTCTTGACATCATGCATCCAGAGGATCCACGGGGACTCGGCAGATGGTCCTGCAGTGGGCAGGGCTGCGGGGAAGGCCTCAGCCCTCAGGGAACACTAAGCGTTAGTGATTCATGCCTGCAACAGCTTTTCTGTGATTCAGGCCAAGAGAATGTGTTTGTCTTGCTTCAAAGAGACGAGCGGCCTTTCCTAATACAGTCTTGCTTCACTTCTCCTGCTCCCCGCTTCTTTCCTCACTATTTATTTTTAAGCTGGGTAATCCTGTGATCTGGACAAACCTTATCAGTACGTTGGAGCGTTCCCTCACTCAGCCCCGACGGGCGTCATTGTTGAAGCTGAAATAAACTGAGGAATAGGTAGAGAAGTGGGGGCTTCAATCTGCACCAGACTTCTAGATCCCAAGTTCAAAGCTTTGCCCTCCAGGTTGCTAGACCCTCTGATCCAAGAAGTACCTAGTAAGACAGATGTCTCCATAAATCCCCTAGTCAATGTGAGTATCAATGACAAGAAAAACGAGACAGCCTAGGCTAATAGCCTGCCTTTTATTAAGCGGTTTATGGAGCTGTGTGATCTCAGAAACAATATGCAGCTGCTCTGTGCTCCAGTCTTCATGGCCAACAAGGTCCAACATTAGCATCTCATAGTCACTCTGTGAGGCATTCAGATGGAGTGCAGAACACATCTCCCAGTGTTCCTATACAGTCAGCACTGCCGAGCACATCTATCTCCCCAGTCAGTAGTGCTGAGAACCCTGCTGTGCTAGTCGCTTCTCCATGGATGCTAGAACAATCCCTGGCTGGTACAGATGCACTGCAGGAAGATAGGGACCAGACTGTGAAGGTTCCAAGGCTTCTCTAGAGTCCCTGGTACCCACAGGGTCTTTCTCCCCAATCATCCTGAAGCTTGCAGTCTCCTGTTACTGGGTCATTTGTAGAGATCTCTTGGCCATTCCATCTGAAAACTGTGTCCCAGTCAGCGTGAGGGGCGTTCCTGCCCTTGGTTGCTCCATGTCCAAACTACACAAATCTTCCAAAGAGAATGGGAGCCTCCCGCCTCCTCCCCAGTCACTGACAACACTTGGCCTTACTTACTCTGGCTTTCACCTTAAGGTGCTCTCTCCTCTTATGCACAAGCAATCCTGGGATACACCCACCTTTCCTACACACACACACACACACACACATGCACACGTGCATACATACACATACATATACCTACATAGACATCCATACATGTGCACATATATGCATATGCACATAGACACATATTTATACAGTATGCATACTTACACATATACACACATATGCATATATATATGATTACTTACACATATACATATATTTACACACACACACACACACACACACACACACACACACACACACTCTAAATCTCAGTTCTTTAGAAAATAATCTCCCTTTACAGACTTGCAGAACTGGGTGCCCACATTCCTACTCACTTAATAGCCAGGCAGCTTCAGAGAAAGGACCTGCTTGTGCTGAGCTTGTTTCCACCCTATGAGATCACGCCCACACCTGCTCTGCTGGAAGGTTTGAGCAGCTTTGTGAGCTAATGATATGCATGGCACTTGGTACACTTCCTTAGTCTATTTGGGCTGTCACAACCAAACACTATGACCCGGGCATCTCCCACTGTGCACACTTATTTCTCATAGTCTTAGAAGCTAGAAGTACAAAAGCAAAGAGCCAGCAGAGATGGCACCGCATGAAGGCTCTGTGGCTGGTTTGTGGGCAGCTGCCTTCTTGCCGTGTCCTCACATGGCCTTGCCTCAGTGTGTGCCTCTTGTCTTTTCCTCACCATGATCCTTGTGGGGCAGGCCCAGTTCTCAGGTTCTTAGACTGATGTCCCGTAACCCAGGTTTGAACTTCTAACCACGGATGTGAAACTGCGGATAGTTAAACTAAGTACAGGAGGTTGGATGGCAATTGCTTGTCTACTTTCTGGGGTGACGTGCTTGTTTCACCCATTTCTACTTCAGGACAAGACTGATAGAGATTTACCCAGTGCAGACTAACAGCCCGGGGAGGATCAGTGTTCCTCATACGCCAAAGCAACACTTCTCCAATTAACTTTTACAATGGGATCAATTACCAACACAGAATTAAAATTTTCTACCTAGCTCCAAATACCTACCAAAGAAAATTAAGCTCAGAGGTTCCTCTCTGTTCATCCTGTCATGGTGAGGCAAAAAAGCAAGGAGTGTCAAAACTTGCGTTATGGATACTAATGCCATTTTTTTGTTTTGTTGTTTTGTTTTGTTTTTTAATAAATGAGATAGAATAAATGTTTTTTTAAAGTGGTGTTTTTGGGGGAAACACAGGTGATCTTTAAGGTTGGCATAGCTACCCAGAAACCATAGTGCTTGGAGGGGTGATGTCTCAGGAAGGGACATACAGGCTATGAGTGTAGAACCAAGTTCCAGAGGTGGAGCCATGCAGCCGTGGAGTAGCCAGGCTCCGTGGCTGCCACAGCACCAACCTTCACAAAAGAAATCCATCCGAGAGTATGGTCCAGTCCAGTGCTTGGGACCGTGGGGTTGGAATGCAACAACCAGTAGCTTAAACTGGTCACAAACAAGATAGTGGCCTTCGTCCTGAAGCTATGAGCTCTAATATAGAGCTGGTGTTTACGCTGCCTCTTAAGTGTCAAAGAGCAAGGGCAATACTGTTTCAGCCGATTGTCCAAGAAGCTCCATGCGGAACAGATAAGCTGCACAGTCCCTTTTAGCTGGGAATAAAAAACAGTCCTGTGCACCGGCGGAACTAGAAGAAGCCTCAGATTCCCTGCAGCAGGCTCCATGTTTTACAAAATGGAGATGGTATCTGAGGGTCAGGCTCACACTCATCAGTCACTGCCACCTTGATCCAGGGAGGTCATGTCAGTGATGTCCACACTGAGCCTGGCTTTGGCTTCTTCCTGTGTGTTTACCCAGCACCTCAGCCGTAGCTCCTCTACCGCAGTCCCCTCCCCTCTCAACTTTAAGCAATACCATCAGAGTAATACATCATGATAGATTATCTAAGACATACTCAGTGGGGGGGGGTGCTGGGGATGTACCCCGGTTAGTAGAGAGCCGGTCTAGCATGCACAGAGCACTAGGTTTGATCCTCACCCTGCACCAACAGGGTACGGTGGCTCATGCTTGACATCCTAGCGCTCAGGAGGTGGAGCAGGAGGATCTGGAGTTCAGGGTCAGTCTCAGCTCCACAGCAAACTTGAGCCCAGCTTGGGGACACATGGGACCGTGTTTCAGAAAGAAGTAAACTCAAGTTGATAGTTTACTGGTGTGTTAGGGTCATGTTCCAAAAAACAATTTGTTCTAGGAAGCTGAAGCAGAGGAATTGCTCTGAGTCAAGGGCACCCCAGGCTACACAGTGAAATTTTATCTCAAAAAAGGGCAACAATTTCAAAAGCCAACTATAAACATATAAGAATCAAATACATCTATCACTCTTCCTATCAATAGATGATGCAGGTGAATTTTTCAAACAGAAAAGGAAGTAAAAACAGACACAAATATAAAGGGCCCTTTTGTGACTCTTCTTTTATATATATATATAAGTAAAATGACAAATTTTGGGGGTAAAAAAATAGTTTTCTAAAAGGATTTGAAGAGAAAACTGGCAAGAGAGAGAATGTCAGATGACGCCAGAAGAGTGACAGTCACAGTGACTGAGACCATAACTGCACAAGTGTGGGTGGGTTGGATCAGATGCTGGCCTTTTGCAGACACCTAACAAAACAGCCCCCGAATGAAGCAGAGTTAAAAGTAGCCTGTGAGGTCCCTGTGCAGATGCCTGGCACCCTGATGACGTGTTCTCACGGCCATCTGCTACCAGACGCAGACCGCCATGCTGCAGGTGGTGCCCTCAGCACCTCAGATACCATACCTCATGTCACCCCATCATTTCATGCCATCATATCATATGGCTTTGTAATATTCTCTAAAACATATTCTTTCATAAGCTGGGTCTAGAGTAGAGAATTTTATATAATTTTATCACCAGAGATATCATACCAGTGACTAGACCTAGCACAGAGTAAGTTAGTAAATATGGCTTAGGAATTGAGCCCAGTCAATAAATGCTTACCATGCAAGCATGAATACCTGAGTTCAATATCTGAAATCCATATTTAAAGCATAGCTAGGCATAACGAGATGAGTTTGTTGACCCTGGAGCTGGGATTCTTGGGGCAGGTGGATTCCTAGGGTGTGCTGGCCAACCAGCCCACACCACCTGGTAAGTTTCAGTTCAGTGAGAGACCCTGCCTCAAAAGGTATGCGGTTACTAAGAAATAACACCTAAGACTGTACTTTGTCTCCAAAAGCACATGAGAGTATAGGCACCTGTGTTCACAGTCATGAACAAAAGACTCAGAGGGAGGGGAGCTCTAAAGATGGCTCAAAGGTAAGCGCAATTAATTGCCTTATACACATGAGTACTAGACTTCCAATATATTGGCACCCACATATAAAATGAAGAAGAGGAAGAAGAAGAGGAGGAGGAGGAGGAGGAGGAAGAGGACGAGGAGGAGGAAGGAAGGAAGAAGGAAACAGAAGAGGACACCAAATATAGCTGTTCATGATTGTAACCCCGCCTAGCATTTCAGGATGGAGACAGCCCCCCCCAAGAACTTTCTGGCCAAGCCATCCTGGTCAAAACAGCGAGCCTGCCCTTCAGTGAGAGACCCTGTCTCAAAACAATAGACCGAGAGTGACAGAGGTAGATACGTGCCGTCTTTGTCTTGCTCTGGCCTCTGAATTCAAGCGATAGCTGACCGGAGGCTTCAAAATCCTGCCACCTTGGTTTTCCCTCCCTGATGGACTAGACCTCAACTGTGAGCCAAAATAAGTCCTTTCTCCATTAACTCCCTTTGTCAGGTCATTTTCATCACAGGAGCCTAAAAGTAACTAAGAGCACGATGGGTGATGGTGGCCAAACAGTGAGAGTGGCCTTAATGGCACTAAACTGTACATTTACACATGGATTGAATGTACAATATCATGTCTTATTGTTAACCACTGTTTTCTATATTCTAGTAGTTTTTATTATTATGAGAAACTCATACAGTGCATTTTTGACCCCTCCCCCAATCCTCCCAGACCCCCCCTCCCCAGTTCACCCAGCTTCATGTTGTCTGTCTGTCTGTTTCTCTCTGCTTTTAACCCATCAAGTCCAGGTCGTGTTGCTCAACTGCTAAGGTGTGGGGGCCTGCTCTGGAGTGTGATGGGTTATTCCAGGTGTCACACCAGTAATGACAGCTGACTTTCCCCCTCCCAGCAGCTACCAAATGCTAATAGCTCCTCAACTGAAGGTGGGGCTCTGTGCCTACCTCTCCTCAACGCTGGGATTTTGCCTGGCTTGGGCTTGTTGTCACAGTCTCTGTGAGTTCATATGTACATCTGGCCTGTTGTGTCCTGAAAACACTGTTCCTTTGAGGTCATCCACACCTAAACTCTCTCCACCCCCGTCTTCAGCAGAGATCCGTGAGTCCTGGTGTGGGGATCTGACAGAGATGTCCCACTTAGGGCTACGCACACCGAGGTCCCTTATGCTCTGCACACATTGACCAGTTGTGTGGTTTTGTGTTAACTGCCAACAAACACAAGAAATAGCTTCTCTGACGAGGGTTGAGCAGCATGCTGATATATGGGTGTCATTAGAAGTCATTTTAATATTATGCTTATTTAAATGGCCTACTACTGTTTACCACTTAAAAAATTTTTAAGTTACACATACTCAACCAAGCAGAGCAATACATTCTTCGAATCCCAGCACTCAGGGGCTGAAGCAATCAGATTGCAGGGAGCTTGAAGCTAGCCAGGGCTAATAGCAAGACCCTGCCTCAAAATAAAACAAAATTTTACCTCCTCATAGTGCCACCCCGACTCAGTTATAAACAGTTTGAGGATCTCTCACTTATATTCTGACCTCTGTTTTCAGTGGTATATATGTGGCAGCCATGAGCTAAGCTAATCTAAGGTCAATGAAGCCTTAAAAAAAAAAAAAAAGGACTATAGACAAGAACAAATAAAGCAAAATTACATATGTCTGTAGGGTATAAAAATGAAAAGAATGAGGAGCAGGAGAATCAATCACTAAGAAAGTAAGTAAATATAGACTCAGGGCACTCCATTAAATAGGTTTTGGATACAGGTGTGACCTTGAATGGAAGAGGCCTCAGAGCAGTACAGGAAGAAGGGGTGAATAAGATGGGAGACACTGTGTCAGTCTACTGAAAAAGAAAGGCCGCAGTGCTGGCCTGTGGCAGAGCGTACACGCCTTACTGTAGGAGACAAAAAAGCAACATATGGAGAGATACAAAAATATGCTCCCTAGGGGTGCTGTCTCATCAGATGTCAAGAACAACCTGGATGAAGCAAAGCAAGGTGACTCTAACAAACCTAAAGCCACTCGTTGGATCCAAGGGCAAAAGCTGAGGCAGCTGAGAACGGAAACAACCCCTGTCACTGATGGCTTGAGTGGATGGCCTTGAGGGATGAAGGGGGAAATCCCTGCTGTTTACTGCCCCTTGGAAGTGTGAGGACTCCTCTAAGAAACCTGACAGTGATGGTACATGCTTGAAATTCCAGCTTAGAGAGAGATCTCTGGTGCTTGCTGGCTAACCACCTTAGCCAGACTACCTGGAGCTCCAGGCCAGGGAGAGCCCTGTGTCAAAACAGCACAGTCATTGGCTCCTGAAGAAGGACACCTGAGGCTGACCTCTGACCTCCACATGTGCATGCACATATATGCTTGTACATCCATATACCTAGACACATGTTATTGAAGTCCAGCTTCAACGTCAACTGGGGAAAACTGAAGTGGGGCATGTACCCTGTGCCCAGCTGGCTGGTGACCCTGCAGACTTTCTCTGAGGGCAACCTTCCAAGCCAGAACCAATAGTTATCAGCAATAGCTTCCACTGACTGTGGCAAGCTGGGGCTAGGGCTGATGGCTCCTAGCGGGGGCTTCCACTGATGTCTAAAAAAGAATGGGAAAGAAGAAGAGACAAGAACCACACATGCACACACACATACACACACACACACACACACACACACACACACACACACACACACACTTAGACTTGATAATGAAGTAAGACAAATTCCAGCAGATAGGTTTCAACAAGCTGGTGGTGGTGCTGCTGCTGCTGCTCTTCTTCTTCCTCTTCTTCTTCTTCTTCTTCTCCTCCTCTTCCTCCTCCTCCTTCCTTTATTTTTTTCCTCCCACAGTTTATATACCCCAGCAAAATCTTTCAAGCAGTACAAGAATCACAATGTGTTTATCTACTATTTCTTTATAAGTAAACAAGTACAATGGATATACATAAGAAAATCATGTTCCCCAATAACTTCACATGATCAAATGTTTTACGTATTATGAGTGAGACACAAGCATGAATAACAAGTTATTTCCAAGAACCCACATACATTTGTAACTAGGCAACCTGTTACATATTAACAGAGTATAAGCTCATAAGATAATTTCTGAGCCAGCTTTTCTTCACTGGCAGGCTGCAATTTGCAGTTGCAAAGGAGGAATCAATTATCTTAAGAAGTAATTTTATAAAGATCTTAAAAGAATCACAAATCTAAACACCTATATAAAATAATCAGCTGTTTCTACTTTAAGTCCCAAATGTGCTCAACTGTTCATTAATATATTTTATTAAATCATATCAGGAAGTTGAGGCCAGAAAAACAGAATAAGGAAATCAATCCTCATCTCAGTCTCCAGCCCAGTTTTAAGGAGCCACATCAGCCAATGCTGCTATGGGCCATTGGTCTTGCTTTGCCAACCTCTAAACGTCCCTAGATTTACTAATAAGACTGTACTTTCTCTTCACTTCAGCCGGCTCTTAACATATCCTGCATCATTCAGGGACAATGGCAAAAAAAAAAAACAAAAAAAAACAACACTTTACCTCACTTTGCTAAACAATTAATTTTTCCCTAAGACTTTCTACATCAGAGACCCTAGCAAAAACATCTTTACCTGACCTTATTAAACAATCTATTTTTTCCAAACTTTTTTTTTTTTTTTTTTTTTTTTTTTTTTTTTTTGGTTTTTCAAGGCAGGGTTTCTCTGTGTAGTCATGGCTGTCTTAAACTCACTTTGTAGACCAGGCTGGCCTCGAACACACATCGATTTGACTGCTTCTGCCTCCTGAGTGCTGGGATTAAAGGCGCGCACCATCACACCCGGCTTTAAGGGTAGTGATCATTGTTAGCAACCTACATCTGTAGATTGTTTTTAAAGGCTCTGGTTGAATCACTAACCTGCTCTGACAGCAATGCCTGAGAGAGATCAAGCATTGTTATGGTAAGCCAGTGACACTGCCCAGTGAGGGGCTGGGAGCCCCCTTTATAGTACTCACACAATTCACTTAGGAAGGGGATTAGGATGAGCTCAAAGGTGACAAGCAGAGCTATGCTCGCTCCTTCCAGCATGATGTCCTTAAGACACATAGTTCTGGGGTTATGCCTCAACGAGACCATGCCCATCGCCGGTATCCTAACCAGTGGGGCCGGATTCCATAAGTTCTAGAACTGTTTTGCTGTTCCTCTTGCACTGGCCCCCAACAACATATTAACAAACGCAGTACACAGTAATAATAACAGTAGCAATAAAATGAGAGAAGGGGTTAGCTGCTGCCGTCGTTGCCGGGGCATCCCCTGACAGGACAGCAACGCTGGCAGGAATGGCCACGTGCGTCAGTCCAGGGCATGGAGATAAGCCACTCAGGAGACTGTTTCAGAGGAGCAATGTCTGCTCTACTGTATGTAAAAACTGCTTACTTGGGGGGGGGGGTCCTATCAGCTGTGACTGGTTAGCGTGTTACCTCAGATTGGACAGTGAATGCTCATACTACCAGGGTCCTCATTGCAGAAGAAGCTCATGAAGGGAGTTGTGAAGAAGGCAGAATCATCCACCGGCCAGCTCTCAGCCACTCCGAGTTCAGTGTTCTAACTTCTGGGGCATGGTGCACCGTGCTTCTCGCTTAGAAGCACAGTGTGCCAAGCCGCCAGGTCATAACCGCATTTTCCCCCACAAGTTCTCACTCAGAAAGCTCCTCAGGTGGAGCTGGGGTCTACTCCCCTGCCTCAGTCCCCATGGTGACAGAGACTAAATCATGGGTTTGTGTGCCTGGTACTTAGTTGAATACCTGACATACTCTAAGTACACCAAGGGTGCATTTCAAATGGGTGACTATAGACTGGGCAGTTGTCTCTCATAACTCAGATTCCTCTGGTGCCATTTTTCCCTGTGACTCAAAGTATGTTCATTTACCATGGCATCTAGGTCACTTGGGTAAACTGAAGCAGAGAGATTTCCCACCTCAGAAGCTGCCTGAAGACTCAGTGACTTAGGATGTTAAAAATGTTTAGATCCCTAGTTGAGAATAGCATGTTTTTATAAGGATTGACTATGCTTTCATTTTATTATAAAAGCAATTTAGATCCAAAATAGTGGGTTTCATTATGACATTCTTATGCATATGTCACTGTACTTTGTTCATATCCACTCACCCACTAACCTTTCTATGGCCCCTCCCCCACCAATGATTCTCTCCTCTCCCCAAATAGTCAACCTTGCTGTGTGTGTGTGTGTGTGTGTGTGTGTGTGTGTGTGTGTGTGTGTGTAGAGTATGGCTATACAAACCTAGTGACTACCCTATATTTTGCTAAGCAGAAAGAATAAAAATAAAACATTCTTAAATATAAAAACATAAAGCAGTAAGAATTGCCACCCAAGAGTCCCACCTCAATTGTCCATAGATTTGTATCAATACATTATATGGAACTGCAAGGCTTTTATGACACATAAGTATAAAATAACTAAAATATTTTAATGTATTTTAAACTTAAAAATCATTATGAAGCACACCATTTCTGTAAGTAGAAAATAGCTATAATATTTCAATGTACTTTAAATTTTAAAAAATCATTATGAAGCACACCACCTCTAATTCTTGACCTCTGTTTCATAATAAATGAGGAGTTTTACATTTCTCTGTGTTTCAGACTCACTGCTAGGATCAAAGGTTATTCCTCCTTCACTCAGCACATTTTGCCAGCACCATTTGGGGCTGTACTTGGACGGCAAGGGGCTGGGACACTCTAGAGAAGGTCAGCAGGCATCTGGTCCACTGGAATTTTGCTCTGCGTGAATGAGCAAAAGCTGAGGGCTTTATGCTGAGAAGCAGTAAGGTCTGATAGACGTTTTGAAAGAGCACCACCCCGCCTCCTCTCCTCCTCTCCTCTCTCCTCTCCCTTTCTCCTCTCCTCTTCCTCCTCCTCTTCTTCTTCTTTCTCTCTCTCTCTCTCTCTCTCTCTCTCTCTCTCTCTCTCTCTCTCTCTCTCTCTCCCTCCCTCCCTCCCTCACTCCCTCTCTCCCTCTCTCTCTCTGCCCCCCCTTCCTCTCTCATGACTGTACAGCAGATTGTAAATGCTTCAAGTCAGAGGAAGGAGACCTCTTAGGGAACTGTGGCAGGAAATGATCCCATCCTGGTCCCAGGTTCCAGATACTTTGGAAGCCGAGACAGAGGATTCTGTTGGTGGGCAGGGTATGCTAGGGATGGCGAGCGCTTTACCGGTTCTTGAGGAAAGCACACAGGAACATGCTTTCCTGAAACCCCTTCCTGTCTGCTTGCCTTTGTCTTTGCTGCTGTTGTGTGTTGGGTTTGCTTATGCCCATCTCTGTAATTAAGGTAAAGACCTGGAAACTATGTGGTGTGCTGGGCTGCGTGGATGTGTGTGGAATTCACCACTCTATGTCTGATTCCCATAGGGGGGAATAATCTTGGTCTTGAGCCTCACTTTCCTTAACCACCTCGTAAGAAAACAGCTCTATTTCTGCCAGTCCGTGGCGCCTCTTCCGGGAGGTTCGCGGAGGGTCCGGTGTATCCAGAAGGCTTCTGAGCTGCCCAGCCTCCTGGCAGGACTGGTTTGGTTAGCCGCGAGGATTTGATGAGGTTGGAACCTTTAAGCTGATTACCTTAGTTTCCGTTGAAGCCCAGAATTTTCCAGAAACCTAAGAGTTTCTACTATCTTTTATTGCATTTCACTTCCTGTATTTAAAAATCCTGTCTTTTCAGATTCATTTCACCATGACAGTCTTTGGTGTTTTCTCCTCACACTGGACTAACAACCATCTAACTTGCACACTTTGGGTTGATGAAGAGTGAGTAGGGGAGTCACAGTAGAGGGGACAAGCCCTTTCTGGAGCCAGCACAGCAGGATGTAAAACCAGCTCTAACCCTTGCTTTGTGGCCCTGAGAAAGCCATTCAGCGTCTCTGTGCTCAGTTTCCCATCTGTGAAGGGGTGAGGATGTTACGCTGATGGCTGATAGGCACCGGTAACACTGTGCCGTGCTCTGAGGCCTCAGATAGAAGATCCTGGTGGCCAGTATTCCATTTCTTGCTCAAACGAGACACTTATCTCTACTTTGAAAGAATCTGGGGATGGGGAGAAGGCTCAGTTTGTAAAGTGCTCCCCACATAAGCACGAGGACCAGAGTTCAGATAGCCAAGTGCCTCACACCACCTGTAACCCCAACACTGAGGAGGTAGAGATATGGATTCCTTGCTGGTCATTCTAGCTGAATTGGCAAGCTCCAGGTTCAGTGAGAGACTTTGTATGAAAAACTATGATGGAGAGTGCCTAGAGGAGATGCCCAGTGTTAACTGCTGGACACACACACAAACACACACACATGCATACACATACAAATACACACACACAGGCACACACACTCACACACATACATGCATATACACACACATACACACACAGATGCACACATACATACACATATACACACTCACATACACACACACACACACACACACACACAAAAAGAATTTTTAACATGCTGAGTCTTCTGAATCCCTCTCCGGCCTTCAAGGAATTCTATTTAATTCTGTTCCCTGTTTGGTATGGCTTAGTACAGATGACTTAAATGTACCTTTAACGACCATGGCTTTAAATTTCAGGTCACAGTGAGCTTCACAGACTGAGGACCTGCCCGTTTGTCAGCAGTCTGTGTTTAAGGACATGCTTTGTGAGATTGTCTTCACCCATTGGTCAAATTCAATAAGAATAATAGACTTCTCAGAGTTGTTTTCAGGGCTGTGAAATGATACACGCAAAACTCTGAGAGGTAGATGGATTGTGTCGTTCCTTCCACCCTCAGTCGCCACCACTGTCACATATGTGAAAGTTCACACGAGGTTCCCTGGGTCCAGAGGTAAGAGGCTGCAGTAAACATGCTTAGAGATAGGCTACAGTGCTCACCCAGCCATCTCCCCAGAGTTTGCTTTGGGTATGGGTTTGATCTGGGAAAAGCACCCTTAGGAAGCAGTGCTGCTCAATGCCTCCTCGGGTATTTCCTCCTAAGAGGAACTACAGAAGAACAAGAACCATGCATGTAGTCAGACTTGGGGCAAGCCCCAACTCCACCAAGTAGCTAGAGGGCTCTGTATCATCAGCCGCCTCTGGTGTGTGTGTGCGTGTGTGTGTGTGTGTGTGTGTGTGTGTGTGTGTGTGTGTGTGTGTGTTCAATTTTTGGAGGAGGGAAGCTCCCCAATGCTTGTGAATCTCAGTCATAAACTAACAGGAAAGCATTCATATTATTAAAGAAGGCGTTTAGAGACTGCAATGGTGTGAGAACTAAGGAAAGAGACTGCTGACTATTTCCAGTTAGCCCAGCAATGCAGCCTCTGCAGATGAAGCTAGGAGTCTGGCTGCCACGCGAGGGCTGGGTTGTGTCTGACCCGTGCAAAAAGCTCTCATGTTCTGAACGGTGTTTGGCCAGCATCAGGATTCCAGAACAGAATTCGTGCCTTCATTGCCATATAGACAAATGACAGTCTTATTTATTTAATATTCTTACCTGAAATTAGCAGGAATCCTTTAAAGCCCATTAGACATAGTGGTTTCCTCCTAGAAACACCCTGCTCCAAAAGGGGAAACTCACATCAGCATTACCCATGGACAGGCTTGCTCTGCGTGTTCACTGGAAAGCATCATACTTCCCCTCAGCTGTCATGTTTCAGGTGTGACCCTTATGGAAATAGAGAAGAGGAATTAACATGACTCTCTTGTGGTCAAGGTCAGAATCTATCACTGTGTGTGACAAAATCACTTGAGAGGACAGAGCACCACAGTGTGTGGTCTCCTCACTGTGCTGTTGCAAGTTGAAGAAGTCTTGCTTCTCCCACGTGAGTCCCCGGAAAGTGGTCTGTTTGCATAGTCTTCTTCTTCCCCTATAATCCACCGAAAGGAACGTTCTGGCATTTGTAGATGGGATGGAGGCCAGTTCGTCACTGAACAGCTAGATTTCCAGGGCTGTTTCTTAGAAATGTCACCTCCCTCTTTTGCCCCTTGCCTTGCTTAACAGTAAGGAAACAGCCACAGGGCCATTGTGTCTGTTCTGTAGGCTAGAAGTCTGTTGGCCCACAAAGAAGTGTTGGTGAAGCTGCACTGGTTTGCTTTGGCTCACTTTGGGATCTGGCTCCCACACTGGAGGGCTGGGCCCAGGTGGACCAGCGGTTAAGACTACTTGGCAAGTTCCTTCAGCAGTGAGCCTTTGCCCTGGCTTGTTCATACTTACCTCAAGTCTGCTCTTCCTGGGTCAGAACAGCTCATGAAGAGACCTGTGGTCGCTAGGGAAGGCAAGATCTGTGTAACTTGACAGTGGAAGAAGAAACAAGCCACTCTGTATTTAAATGCCCAATAAGCCCAGAAGACCCCGCCATGACACTTGTCTTCTCTAAGTGATACCAGCTCATTGCCACTCTGTGTATACCATATCCTGTGTGCAGCAAAAACAGAAACACAACACTAAGCAAGCCCTATAGGACCCTACACTTACCTGCTCCAGGCAATCACGCTTGTATACACTCATTACCCTGGATCCCAAGCACCTTTGTCCTTCTGTTTTCTTTAGCATACAAGGTACCAGCTTTGTTTTTACATTGCCATGCATGTTTGTCACTGCATTTTGCTCATGGTCTTATAGTTGGGATGGATACATCTTTGGTTCAAGATGGCACCTTGTGCTACAGAGTTTGACTCCCGTGGAAATCACAAGCAGCCCACCTGACAGACAGCACCAAGTGACAGGAGATGTTTCACAAACTCTTCTTATATGTGTGTGTGTGTGTGTGTGTGTGTGTGTGTGTGTGTGTGTATAATTTAATTGATTTATTCAGATTATAACTCAATTGTTATCCCATCACTTGTATCCTCCCATTCCTCCCTCCCTCCTGCTTACACCCTATTCCCCTCCCCTAGGTCTATGACCAAGAGGGCCCTCCTCCCCCACTATATGGTCATAGGTTATCAAGTCTCATCTTGGTAGCCTGCTTATCCTTTCTCTGAGTGTCACCAGGCCTCTTCACCGAGAGGAGGTGGTCAAATATGGGGCACCAGAGTTCATGTCCAAGTCAGTCCCCACTCTCCACACAATTGTGGAGAATGTCCTGTCCATTGGGTAGATCTGAGAAGGGGTTAGATGTTTACTGCTTGTACTGTCCTTGGTTGGTGCAGTCATCACAAACTCTCCTAAGTGGTACTTCTGGGAGCCTTTCTCTGTGAGCATCGTTCTACAGCTCAGTAGAAGTAGGTAGCAACAGGTCATATCTTCCAGAGGCACTGAGACCCCAGGCTCCTTCTGTTTGTAGGAACCGGCCTCTGCTCCAAACCTCAGTGGTGTTGCAAAAGGAATCCCTGTGTGCCAACTGAAGAACTCTGTCTTTTAAATCCCCCAGAAGGAGCCACCTTCCGCCATTCTGGTGGGGTGTTGCTGATGTCCTCACATGGTCACAAGGACAATTATTTGTCGCTGCTTTCTGCTTCTTTACCAGATCCTGTGCTGTACCTCTGTGGCTCCAAGCCCTTGGAAGGCTTCCAAGATGGAGGCACTCTTACACCGCATTCCTCTGTGCCCTGAATAGTGAGATTATCAGGCACACCCACCTGCCCCTGCACTTCCTTCCTGCTCAAGTTAAGTCAACAGTGAGCTGTTGTTCTTTTGACTAGGAGCCAGTCCATACAAAGGAGGCAGGAAGAGTGCTACCTATCTATATGCAAATAGGCTGAGTACTCTCCAATCTCCCAGAAAGTTCCATTTTAACAAGATGACTTACCCTTCTGTTTCTTCGTGTATAAAGTTCATGGTTAGGGACTGAAGAGTGCTTTTCTATTACTCTTATGCCGCACTGTGGTCACTCAGGAGGACAAGATTTGCCCACCACGAGCAAAGGGAACAAGCCCGTCTAAGTTAAATGCCAGTAAACACAGAAGTCCTGCCATGACATCTAAGGTTCTTCTCTACTTGACATCAGCCCGTTCCCACTCTGTTTACACAAGGAACCTCTATGCCACAAAAACACAAGCCCACTAAGCAATCCCTAAAGCAACTTATCTGCTCCAGGCACCCAAATTCATGTAGTCCTCACCATCCAGAATCCCAGGTGAATATTTTTTGTTCTAATTTCTTCTGTCTGTTTTATTAAGTAAATTTTAGTTAGCATACATACAAAATATAGGCTTTATTATGACATTTTCTCATATGTCTGTCATTGTGTTTTGCTCATATCCATCTCCAGAATTGAGCTCCCATACCCTACATCACTTCTGTTCATCCATTGATCCCCCATATAGCCCTCCTTATGTTTTTATGATTTATACATATATATGATTTATATACATATTATATATGCAAATATTTCTAACAGTGAAAGAAAATGTGATATTTGTCTTTCTTAACATTTCATAATACTTTCTCCTACTCTCCAATTCATATCCTTTAGATCTTCTCTTCTCTCCCAAAGTACCCCTTCCACACCTATATCATGTCACATACGTGCACATACATACATACTAAATCTAGATTCTGCATCATTTCTTGGCCTTTTGGCTAATATCAAAAGTAGTATCTATTCTTATCAGTTTATTATCTGCTACATCCTCTATCCTTCTATTCCCCACCCCCAGACAGGGTTTCTCTGTGTAGCCTTGGCCATCCTGGACTCACTTTGTAGACCAGGGTGGCCTTGAACTCACAGCAATCCTCCTGCCTCTGCCTCCTGAGTGCTGAGATTAAAGGCGTGCGCCACCACACCCAGCCTTCTCCTTCTATTTTTGATGACTCCCACACAGTCTTCAAAGCTCTGTTGAAAGAACTTACCCTGTGGGCTGTTCCTAAGTGTCCATGGCTCTTCGTAGTATGGCCATAGTGTGCATAAAAGCTCCATCAACTCCATCAACTATACTGACAGCTGTTCAGTCTCTTGCTTTGCCAACTCCAGGATCCAGAACCACGCTCCTAGTGTGCAAAGCGCTCACTGTCTTAAACCCAGTTGAAATAAATTCCACTGTACTTAGTCCTAAGTTTAATATAAACACTCAATTGTATATCTACAGCTGGTGCTGCAGAAAACTCAGGTGACTCTGTGAGCAGCTCTGCTTGTAGGGTAACTGGCTTGTTTCCTTTACTTAAAGACATTAGAGAGCAAATTTTGCAGAAGACTCAGGGAATGGGCTGGAAGTCAGGGGAGAAACAATGTTCTGCCTTAAGCTGCCATCTTGATTTAAGTGTGTTTCCCCCTGTTAGCACTGTTTTGTCTAGCAAGGATGAAATATAAATCACACAAAATTCTGGCTTGGCCCCTTGATGTTCTGCAGACTTTCAGGCCTCATGGGATCTGGGTGCCAGTATATCTCTACACCTTTTTGTAAGCCAACAGAGATAGCTCTCTTCTCCTTCCCCTCCCCCTTTTTTCCTTATTCTCTCCTCCAATGAAGATGTTAAAGCACAATTTTTTTTATGGATTCTATAGTCCTTAGGCAAGCAGCTAACACTAGCCTGCTGTGCTCTGAGCAGCACGAGGAACACACTGAGGGAAATCAAAGGACAGTTTGGGCAGTTCTGTCCAAGAGAATATTATTTTTATCTGAGAGAATTTTATTTATTTAATGGCATTTCTTGACTACATCTTCTATGTGCAAAGGAACTCTAAGAGAAGCATGGATGAACAAACCATAATTCTGCACCTCAGAGCTCTTAGGGTTCCAATTCCAGGTCATTAAATTAGCTTAGCATAGGGGGAAAGGGCATGTATATTTACTTATAATATGGTAGGACGGAAAAACGTCAAAGAGAAGTTGGGAAGGTGGCTTATCAGTTAAGCCTCTCTCTCCACATGGGACAGCTCAGTACAGCTCCAAGGGATCCATTGCTTTCTTCTGGCCTCCACAGGCACTGAACTCATGTGCACATACTCATACACAGATGTACACACATCGCTTCAAAAAGAATAAAAGATGTGGAAGAACTTCCCATGAAGTAGGATATTATCACATAAAATTTATTCTCAGTTGAATATGTCTAAGTATGTCTGGGTCAGAATAGGAAGTATATTTCTTTCCATAATATATATTTGAACACTTAGATGCTCACTAGTTCATGAGGATCAGGGAGCATAGATCTAAATCACTCAAGTTTCAAGAACTTGAATGGATAAACAGAAATGGAAAGCTGACTCTATCGGTTAGATAAGCTTGACGCACTCAAAGTACTAAACAAGGCACTACTACATGCTTTAATCCATTTTTTCTCTCTATTTTGAGTTCATGATGACACATTCAAAGATGAAGAAAGGCTGAGGATGTAGCTCAGTTGTTAAGTGTTTTGCCTCGCACGTGTGAGGCCCCAGGTTTGATTCCTACCACTGCAGAGTAGCCAGGAGGTGGGTGTAAATGGAGATGATGCTGTGTGCACTTAGGCAAAGATGGCGCCTTATAGTTGAAGATGCTGTAGACTCTGCTCTGTCCCCTGGTGTCACCTCTTCATCGGCTTCACATAAAAGAATCCTGATGGCCAGTTCCCCATTCAGCAAGTCCTCAACTGAGAAGGGAAACAGCAAGCCACCAAGAAGTGTTATTGCTTTAGTTCTGTTTCTCACAGCTATTTCCAAAACAAAGACTTATCTGCAGAACAAGAAAGTCCTGCACTGTGGAGGATGTGTAATTTCCTCCACTCTGTTGCGTAACTCAGCAGAGGAGCCTGGCTGAATTATACCATAGAAAAAAATCTTTCTTTCTTTCTTTTTAAACAGGCAGAGTATAAATGAATATCAATTGATAAAAAAAAAAATACAAGAGACCTTGTTTGTTTGGCTTTTTCCTCTCCTTAGCTACAGAGATGGCAGAGAATGGCTTACAGTCTCAGAGGGTTAAAGAAAGCCCATGATAGTGAGCCAAAGGCATGGTGACAGGAACAGCTCAAATCTTGATCTACAAGCGAGAGACAGAGGGAAGGAGCATTGGGAATGGCAGGACTCTTCTGAAACATCATAGCGTGGCCCTCAGTGACACACTTTCTCCAACAAGGCCACACCTGCTAACCCTTCCCAAACAGTTCTACCAACTAGAGGCCAAACAGGCAAATCTCCGAGTCTATAGGAGCCATTCGCGTTCAAATTGCCACAAGACTTCCATAGACAATCAGCTCTATAAATATGATGCTTACAGTGTGTTATATAAATTTAAATCCCAACATAAAGGAGGCTAAGGTGAAACTCAATAGTTAGATCTGTGTGACAGACATGAACTTGAATTTCAGAAAAACAGCTTAATCCCTAAGTCCTCAGCAACGTGATGGCGATCTACCCCAGCTGTTGGGTCTCTCCAGAACAGATCTCTCTTTGTTCCTGACTGATGCTATCCGTGCCGGAACCTGACGTTTCAGAGTGAAATCACACGGTATGGTCCAAATTGTGTAAATGGTTTAAAATATTCAAGAACCATGAGAAGAAATCTCTAGGATCCAATTACTGTATCTAGCCTTTAAACCATCATTTCACAGCCTGTGGGGGGGAGGGGGTCAAACAACCCTTTCTCAGGGGTCAACTAAAGCCATCCAAAAACACAGATATTTACATTATGATTCATAACAGTAGCAAAATTCTAGTTATTTAGTAGCAAAAATAATAATAATAATGTTACAGATGGAAGTCACTAGAACATCAGGAACCACAGCATTAGGAGTGGTGAGAACCATTGATTCAAACAGAAAAGACAGAGAGGAGAAGGATGACATGTGAAGAAACCAGCCAGTACCCTAAACACTTTGGGAAGTTTGATGTTCCATCCGGAAGAACAGGGGTGAGCAGTTTTCTGTATGTAAAAGCTCCAGTCTGAGCTGAAGTATGGACAGAGAGCGGGAAGGAAATAAAGATAGAAGCAAGCTCAGTGCTCAGACCTTCCTCATGCAGACAAGCAGGACGGCAACTCCCTATTGCAGAGTATAAAAAGCTTCTGTTTTAAACTACTGATGAAATGTAGGTGCAGGTGCATGCAAGAGGGCGCAAGGGCATGCGTGCGTGCGTGCGTGCGTGCGTGCGTGCGTGCGTGCGTGCGTGCGTGCGTGCGTGCGTGCGTGCGTGCGTGTGTCCGTTCTCTACCTAAACTTTTGAGACAGGCTCACTCACTGAACCCAGTGCTCATTAATTGTCAAAACTGGCTCAGTGAACTCTGGACCACACTCTCCTCTTTTGCTTAATTACTGGGCATCTAAACTCAGGTCCTCAAGCTCGCACAGCAGGCACATCGCACATCGCCAACCATGCCGTCTCCCTAGACCCTATATTTTACTTATGCTTCACCTCCCCAGTAATGTACTCGCATGCATAAATAATGTATCCACGTGCATTCTTCCTCTCAAAACTTCAACCAAGAGAAAAGGCTCTGCTGTTTCCCTTGACCAGCACTCAGCCATGGCCACCTCCCCTGACGCTGTCACAGTGGACAGTATGGAATATATTCATCCCGAAGGCTGTCTATAACGGTCTGCACACATTATGTTTGTGCTCAGGAATATATAGGTTTGCATAGGGCTGCAAACTTGTTTCAGCATATTAAAGGCATTAAGAAGTCAATTACCTTAGGACACCGTGTAAATTAGAGTGCTCACCCCATTAGCCTGATTTCTATGCCCCATAACTCATCGGAGAGCCAATCACTGGCCTGCGGCACTCCATTCTTCACACGGCATTGATTTCGTATCCTTAATCACCCCCCAAAGAAGCACTGAGGTTGCGATTTCAAATTAACTCTTAATAAGCTGATGTTTGGAGAGGAGCGATGAGTATGCAAAGGGCAATCCCAGCTCTGCAGACAAGTAAATAACGTTGGTGTTGAAACGCGGTCTGAAGGAAAGATTTGACAGAGGTGTCAGAACTAGAATTGGTGCTAAACAAGGTTCGCCCTCTGGGATAAAAAAAGAAAAGGGTTGTTAGAGCTAATTTTTAAAATATTTTTATTTTAATATTTTAGTTATGTGTGACAGTGTGTACATGTGAGTGTGGGTGTCTGCAGAGCCCCAAAGAGGGCATCAGATCCTCCGGAACTAGTTACAGGCAGTCGTAAGTCACACTCTACATGGGCGCTGGGAACTGAATTCCATTCCCCAGTTCCACAAGAAAAGCAGCAGAGCCAACTAACCAGGGCCCAGAGGGCCTTGTGGAGACTGGTGCACCAACCAAGGGCCATGCGTGAACTGCACCTAGCCCTCCTACACAGATGCAGCTGCTTGGCAACTCAGGCTCCATGTGGGTCCTCTAGTAAGGAGAGCCGGGGCCGTCTCTGACATGGACTCGGCTGCCTACGTTTTGATCACTTCCCCCGTGGGACTGCCTTGCCAGGCCACAAGGGGTGAGGCCCATCAGTCCTGATGGACTTGATGAGCTGGGTCGGTTGAGGAGACTCCCCTTTTCTAAGGAATGGGGGGGGGGGATGGAGGGAGAGGGAGGGTGGGACTGGGAGGATAGGAGGGACTGGGATGTAAAGTGTGAATTAATTTTTAAAAAGAAAAAATTTAAAACAATCTGATGTTTAAAAGATAAATCAGAGTATGGGGCAATGACTGTGGGTAAAAAAAAATTAATTAATTAAAAAGGTTTACTGTGCAAGCATGAAGCTGTGCGTTTGGGTCCTCTGCACCATGTAAAAACCCACATAGGATGGTATATCCTGTAGTCTAGCACTGAGAAGGCAGAAACAGGAGGGTCCCTGGGGCACGCAGGCCAGCCAGTCAAGCACCCATTCACTGAGCTCAGAGCGATTGTCTCAAAAACTAAGGTGGAAAGCAACTAAGCAAGACATATGATTTCAACCAACAGCCTTCACACACACACACACACACACACACACACACACACACACACACACACACATACACACATGAACACACACAGAGACAAATAAAACAATAAAAGCTAAATCACATCAAAACTTTAGGACAATAGAATCTCATTTTTCTTTAATTCTGCCTGTTTATAATAAATGAGATTTGTCAGAATAGCAAAGAGGATCATCAGGTGATTTCTTTTTCCTAAGTGTCTGAGACTAATTTGTAGCGTGATGTTGGGAAAGTGGATCGTAGTCACTACTATTCTATTTCTTTGTAATTAACCTTAGTCACTATCCACCCTGGACTATGAAGCGTTGGTCTGTTGATTCATGATGCACGTGTGGGCAGCAGCAAAGGCTTCATGGTGTCAGGCATTTACAAAGCTCCAGTGGCCACAGCATGCTGTCCACAGGCCGTGCACCCACATCGCCCTTAGGGACATCTTGACTCCGATGTAAAGCTGACCTCCCTTGGTCATGAGCACAGACTGAAAATGTCTTGCTTTAACTAATCCTTGAGGGTTGAGGGTAACTTCTGATACAGGGCACACTTCAGACGCTTAACTCTGCTTTTCCTCTTAGGTTGAAATCTCTATAAATCGTATCAACATAGCATGTGAGATATTGGCCCTGGGGAAAAGCCTGTTTGAACTTTCAGAATGGCTAAGCTGGTTTGTTCTCTCAGATAAGCAGAAAGGAAATGTGGATTCACCGAGCATCTCTGAACCTGATGCTGCATCTTCTTAGAGTAGGACGACAGCTGTTTCCCATGAGCTGTATGATCTCACTGTATTGTGTGCAGATCCAAAAACGTGCTGTGGCCTCCACCAGTGGAGTGGAGGGGATGTAGAAAGGTTCGGTTTTGTTTATCTGGTTTGGGAGTTGATTTTTCTGACTGTTGTTGTTGTTGTTGTTGTTTGTTTTTGTTGTTGTTGTTGTTTGCTTGTTGTTTGTGTTGTTGTTGTTGTGGTTCCTGCTGCTGCTGCTGGATCCTGAGTCATGGTATCACTTTGTTGACCAGGCTGTCCTTGAACTTGCAGTAATACTCCTGCCTCACTCGGCCTCACGTCTATTGCTGTTTTTCATTAGACCCATGGGGCTTGTGCTAAACGTTTCGTTCCTTGCTATGACAAACACCTAACAAAAGCAACTTGTGTATGAGAGTTCATTTTGTTTCGTCATTTGAAGGTACAGTCCGTCCACAGTGGTGGGGAAAGCAAAGCATGGTGGTGGGAGAAACTCTGCCTCTAGGCAGCTTGTCACACTGCACCTGCAGTCAGCGGGCAGACAGAGATGGTGCTCACCTTGCTTTCGGTTTTTTGTTTGTTTTGTTTTGTTTTGTTTTGTTTTTTCCTATTCCGTTCAGTCCAGGACCCCAGTCCTTGGAATAGTGCTACCCATATTTAGGGCAGGTCTTTTCTCTAGTTATACCTCTTGAAACATCCTCAGAAGTACACCTCAGAAGTGTCTCCTAGGTGATTTCAAATCCAGCCAGGGTGACGATGAAGATTAACTTATCACTGGATGTGACTTTTGTTCTTGATATTGGTTTGGTTTGGTTCTGTGTTCTTGGTTTGTTTTTTTTTTTAATTTTGATTGCCATTAAAGGAAATGCTTAGTCTAGAGGACTTGGTATCTTAAATCTGTTGTCATTTGAGGTAGACATTGGATTTCATGCATCAGATAGCTGTGTCCTATGGCTTACCTCACCATTATTTGGATTTATCTGTGACTCTCAGTCAGAACACACGTGTCTCCAGACATTGGCCAAATACACACCCAGGGAACATAAAGGACCCAGATATGGGGTCACATGCCTGTGATCCCACCGTTCAGGAGGCTTTTCAGAAAAATTGTGAATTTGAGGCCAGCCTGGGCTAAAGGATGTCTCTAAAAACCACAAGGATGAAAGAAGAAAGGAAGGAAGAAAGGAAGGAAGGAAGAAAGGAAGGAAGGAAGGAAGGAAGGAAGGAAGACAAGAGATACAGCAGATTTTAAATGTGTCAAAATGTTTGGATTTCTACTGCTATGGCTACCGTTGAGAATTTAGTCCTCATCATAGCTCCGTGAGATTGCATCACTGGAATCAAATGGTCTTTCTGCCTCTAGACTCGTTTTTATCTGCATGGTCCTTCTCATCACTCATAACTTTATCATGAATAATAGGCTCCTCTCACCTGTAAACTCCAGTGATCCAATCTAACCTCACATCAAATAACAACAAAACCCACTGTGTGTCTTTCTTTTCCCCAAATTCTCAATTTTAGAGATGCCCCCCACACTTCTCAAGTCACATAAATTGTTTGCCCCAAGTGAAGGCCGCACTTCAGGAACTCAGAGTTTAGTGAAATGTTAATCTTACTTCCTATGAGGTAATACCCACAATCCTCAATTCCAGTTGGCAAACATCTGCCACCCTTCACCTGGCACAACTGTGGAATGTGTAGTCACCTCTCCTAGCTATTCTTTACAGTGCTGACTTACAACCGCCGTTGCTGACAGGTGCTTCTTGCCTACCCTGTCAGATGAGCAACTCTCCTCTGCTCAGGATATTCCTCTTAGGAATTAGTGTTTGCTTAGACAAAGCAGATTAGCTGGAGGAGTGAAGGATTCAGTAATAGTCTTCCATAGGCAAGGAGGAAAACTAGGAGCAGACTTAGCTGTCAGTCAAAGAGAAGATAGGTCTCATATAAAAGTTTAGCCCAGTGAACACAGTTCTTCCTCTAACAGAAAATTACAGAGTCAGGTAGAAATTCCACATCATCAGCACTTTAAAAATCTTCAATTACTCATATAGGTATAAGTAACATGACCATTCCTGATGACAAAGAAGAAAGTAAAGGTAAAAGCCAGAAGCTAAAGGTGTTATCTTTAGATTCACTGTCAACAGATTCTAGACAGGAAACATATATGTACAGAATATCACATATTTGTTTGATGTTCTCAAATATTATGAACCAATGTGAATATAAGATGATTGATTCATACATGATTGATAATCTATATATATACATATATATGTATACATTTGGTATTTATTTGAAATATTTATATACCATGAAATGGTTAAGTCGAGATATCTAGCATATATATTCATTACCTAATTCTTGGTGGTGGAAATACAAAATTTACTGTCCTAGCAACTTTCAGATTTACACTGTCATTAAGTACAATCACGGTGTTGTTCAATAGCTCTCTTGGCTATATCCTCCTCTCTGAATAAAGTTTTATATCCTTTGAACAGCATCTCCATAGCCTCCCAGGTGTTTTTAACCAAGGCTTGGGAGACATAAAATCCGAGTCTAGCCATACATGCAAAAGCGAGGTTTAGGGTTGATTGTCAACTTGGCATGAGTCATAGATAGGATGTACTTGTTCTTTTTTTTTTTATGGCAGATGTGAAAAAACAACTACAAGAAAAAAAAGAATTACAAACCCTAGAATAAAAGAAGTGGGAAACATTACTTCCTGCCCCTCTCCATTCCCTGTGGATCAGAACGCACTGTTCACCCCGAGATTAGATATGTGGTGCGGTTGGACTGAAGAGGCCTTATAAAGACAGCACTGGGGCAGGCCGTATGGGTTGAGGAACAGGCATGTTGCTCAGCTGGTAAAATTCTTGCCTAGAATGTGTGACCCCCTGGCTTGGATCCCCAGAACCACAAAAAACAGGAGTGGTGTCCTAAGGTTGCTATTGCTGTGACAAAACACCAAGCCGAGAGCAACTTGGGAAGGAAAGGATGTATTCGGCTTACATGGCCACATTGCTATTCATCACTGGAGGAAGTCAGGACAGGAACTCAAGCAGGGCAGGGACCTGAAGGCAGGAGCTGACGCAGACGCCATGGAGGGGTGCTGCTGACTGGCTTCCTGTCCTTGGCTTGTTTACCCTTCTTTCTTATAGAACCCAGGACCACAGGGATGGCACCACCCCCTGTGAGCTGGGCCCTCCTGGATCAGTCACTAATTAGGAAAATGCCCTATAGGTCTGCCTACAGTTCTGTCTTATGGAGGCATCTTCTCAGCTGTGGACCTCTCCTCTCCAATAACTCCAGCCTGTGCCAAGTTGACATAGAACCAGTCAGCACAACTGACCCCTCGTCACCTTGACACACAAACACTTTAGAACTGGAGCCTTTCCTCTCTCACTTATGGCTGAATGGCATGTGTGAAGATGAGAGATTGGATAGAGTTCACATCACATCTGCCCTTACACCTCACCAAGCAATCGTATGAAGAGGCTGCTATGGTGTCACTTGTCCGTACAAGTATATAGACTATTTATTTTATTTTATTTTATTTTACCCCCAGGAGCTAAGGACCAAACTCAGGGCCTGTCAAATGCTAGGCAAATGCTCTACTACTAAGCTAAAACCTCAACCCCAAAATATTTCTTTTAAATAAATACTAATAAAATTATATATGTTGAAGAAAGAAATATATCTTGACATTTTTTGTCTCAGACCATTGGCTTTAAGTGAATATTGCAAACTTCTCTAAAAGCTTTAATTTCCTAGATAATTTCTAGGCCAAGACTTCTCTGTGCCCTATAAACGTTTTCCTCATTTCTGTACATTTTTCTTCTGACAGATGGTAATACCAACATCATTTTAAAAATAAATTTAGAAAATACTACCTCTTAAAAGGTCTCTGAGGAGAAGGGGGAAGAGGATGGGAGGGCGGGACCTGGAAGAGCGGAGGGAGGGGGCCTGCGATCAGGATGTAAAGTGAACAAATAAGTAAACTTTTTTTAAAAAAGGTCTCTAATAAAAATTATATCATGGAGACAACTATACTCACTATCTATCGGAGGTTTGAACGTTTATCTAACACAAAGGAAAATTCATTACTCCTAATAGATGTCTGACAATATTTTTTTTTGTTATAAACCCTCCAAAGAAATCCAACAGACTGCATCTAAATTCTGTAAAACGAATCAACTCAGTATCTCAGGGGGAGATGACTCTCAGACTCACACACCTGTGGACAGGCCAATGAGAACTACCTCCCAGCTGCCAGCGGTGCCAGCTTCTGAGAGCAAACACAGTCGGCCTTTCCCCAGGAATTAAATGAGCAAAGGGAAGAGTGTGGAGCGCTCTTGATGAGTGCCAACGCAGAGGAACAGACTGCAGAGCTGCACACGCCTGTGTGACAGGAACGTTGAACTTATGAATAGATGCCGTCGAGGCAGGAGATCTAGTTCCGTGGGTAGAATAATGGCCTCGCATGCAAGAATCCCCAGCACTCCGTAAGCCAGGTGTGGTAGGACACCACCTGTAACCTCAGCACTTGGGTTGTTGAAACAGGAAGATTAGAAGTTCAAGGACATCCATAGCTACGAAGTGCGTTCAAGGCCAACCTTGGCTACATGAGACTATTATATTTAAATGTTATTTATAGTGACTTTAAGTGTTTGACTCATGATAAGTTTATTAACTTAAAATAAGAAAACAAAAGAATTAAGCTGGAGGGGCTGAGGTAACGGCTCAGTGGGTAAAAAGCTTGCTGAGCAAGCATAGAAACTAGCGTTCAAATCCACCAACACATATATAACTGCAGGCGGGCACAGTGGCCCACATAAAAGCCCAGTGCTTGGAAAGCAAACAGGGGAACCTCACAGCAAGCTAACTGGCAAGACTAGCCACACTGGTAAGCTCTCTGAGTTCAGTTCAGAGACCTTGCCCCAGTGAGCAAGGTAGAAAGAAATGGGTGAAGGTTTTTGAAGCCAACCTTGGGCCCCCATACACATATGCACACATGTGCATGTGGATGCATATTCACTCACACAGTTGTACCCACGTGCATGCAGACACCAGGACATTCATGTATCACAGATACGCAACACACACGTGCAAGAAACAGTAAGCTAGAAAAACAGAATAGAGGGATGAACACCAAAAAAAATTATTATTATAAGAAAAATAACAGCATGGACTACAGAGGAAGCTGGCCTCGTGAAAGTGTGTGTAAGAAAACAGCATCTAAACTGAGTCTTCATCTTCTTTTGCCCAGCACTCAGGGGGCGGATCTCTGTGAGTTCGAGGCCAGCCTGGTCTATAAAGTGAATCCAGGACATCCAAGGTTAACACAGAGAAACCCTGTCTCAAGAAAAATAAAAAGATTCTTATGCATAGTCTTGCCTAATTAGCTCTCTTATTTACCGCCCCCAACCAATTACTAGGGAAACATTGTGAAAAATTAGAGAACTTCATGCCATCCAATGCTAATAAAATGAATTCTGACTCAGCTAATCAGTCAACTACTACCTAAATATTTTTTTAATGAGAAGGAGAAATTGGAAAGAATATTTTATGTTATTCAAAATTATGTGGGAAGTCTTTGACCTCACAATTTTTTTTCCTATTTGGCTTTATTTGTTCTGCTTGGTTCTAACCTATGGCAAAGTACAATATGATTTACAGATTGAGACTTTCCACATGTCTGATACTATACTTCATTTTATGAAATCTCAGGAGGTAGAGGTGGACACAGTCTCATGGCTTAGCCCAGTCTGGCCTGGAACTTGTTATGTAGTCCAGGCTAGCCTTAAACTTAAGGTTCTCCTCCCTCAGCCTCCCCAGCGCTGAGATTATAGGGATATTCCTCCACCTGGTATGGCAAGTCTTTATTGACTTAAAAAAAACAGTTATAATTATTTGATTGTAGGTGTATTAAGAGATAGAGATAGATAGATGGATGGTAGATAGATAGATTGATAGATAGATAATCATTTTATTTTTCTATCCATCCCTATATTTTCAATGGACACTGAAACCAAAAATGCTAAGTAATTTGCTTCTTACATGAATCTCTCCACTTATTTCTTTAACCTGGCAAGAGAAACTATTTATCTATTCAGACTTATTTGCATGTATTTGAGGAATTTCAATATTTGTGTGTGTGTGTGTGTGTGTGTGTGTGTGTGTGTGTGTGTGTGTAGGATCTCATCATTTTAATGGATCCATAGAATACCACTTCTATCTTTAAGTGACTACGGTATAAATGTGGTTTTCCCTCTGCAGAAAAAGAAATATAATTCTTGAACATTCTTGGTCTCAAAAGACTGAAGATAATTTGATCATCTACGAAGAATTTTGGCAAGCTAGGGTTACAGAACGGTTAAAAGTTTTCAAAATAAATGATTCCATTTTCACCAGGAGTTTTTAAGATTTGGACTTACAGATTCACTTTATACCATTTTAAGAAAGGAGATTGAATGCTAGTTTCAGCTGATGACGTAATAAAAAGAGATGATAGATAAGAGGTCTTTTCAACACCAGCATCTGTTCCCGATGTCTCCTCCAGTTTGCTTAGTGTACAACTCAGATCTGGGCAGTTTTTAGCAAAGGCCACACATCAGTGAGGAAGACTGTGAGTACCATTCTGATTTTTGCATGTTTATCTCGCTGTCCCTAGAGTCTGCCTTAGTGCTGATGATCCAAGCATCGCTGTAGCTCAGGGATGAGACCAGTGGCGTCTGTGTGCTTCTGCCTTCAGGTATCTCCTATTGTAGGTGTTACACTTCGAGTCTAAAGTGTCACCCACAGGCTCGTGCTGTGAATGCGTGTTCCCAAGTGGTGCCATTCTGGGGGCACTAGGACTTTTAGGAAGTGGAATGTGGCTGGAGGAAATAGGTTCATAGGAGCGTGCCTTTCAAATTTATACACAGCCCCTGACTTCTGGCCTCACACTGCTTCATGGCCCATCCATTTGATATGAACAGTCTCTGCCACATCGGCCGCCCTGAGCCGAACTGCTCTGTCACCCCTCCCTCCCAACTGCCCCTAGTAATTGACTGATACCCTCCAATCCTGAACCAAGACATATCTCCCTTCCCTTGTCTGTGTCAAGCATTCTGTCACAGCAATGTAAAAACCATTAATACATCCATGTGCTACGTACACATAAGACCCAGAGCAAGCTCCAAGCCCTGACTGCCTATATAACTTGTCACTTTTACCTCTTTAAACCCAAAGGAAGCTGTTGTGTGACATGACATGATAACTTAGAAGGTAGATTTTCTAAATAATTTTTAAAATCATATAGTGAGCCAGGGAGATGGTTACGTCAGTGAAGCACTTGCCTGGTAAGCTCGGGGACCTGAGTTCAGATCCCCAGCACCCATATAAAAATCCCAGCCATGGTGACAACGCATACCTGTAAACCCAGAATGGGAGGCAGAGACAGTGGGATCCCTGGAAGTGTGTGGGCAGCCAGCCTGCTTGGCAGTGGTCCACCCTGTCTTAAACAAAACATGCTAGTCTCTTGAGGATTGACACCCAAGGTTGTCCCTTGACGTCCACACATGGGTCACGCACACCTGCAGCCACAACTATTCTTACACACACACACACACACACACACACACACACCACATACATAACAAACACACATCACATACATACAAATACACATCACATACATACAAATACACACATACCACATGTACACACACACACCCCACCATACATATACCATACATACACACCACACACACACACACACCCCACATACATAACAAACACACATCACATACATACAAATACACACATACCACATGTACACACACACACCCCACCATACATATACCATACATACACACCACACACAGATGTACACACCACACACACACACACACACACACACACACACACAGAGATAATCATATTTATATTCACTGTGCAACAAAGAGAAAATGAGCCTGTTAAAATATTGCATCGTCCTCCTACTCTGAGACAATACTGAAAAGCTCGTCCTTATGGGTCAGGCTCGCAGTGGCATGGTCAAGGGTCAAGCCCTCCATCATGTGGTTCTGACGAAGATGATCAGGTGGAATGGCTGACTCAGAAGTTGCTTCTTCAGTTTCCCCTCCTTTCAAGCAAAGATAATAACAGTGCTTTACCACAGAAGGTGTTTGCAAGAAATAAGAGGGTTTATGTGTTCCTGACATTGGTGTTTTCAATTCACAACTACAAGCTGATATTCTTTCCTGTGCTTGGTTGCTTGGTTGCTTGGTTGCTTGGTTGGTGTTGGTTTTGGTTTTGGTTTTTTGAGACGAGGTTTCTCTGTGTAGCCTTGGCTATCCTGGACTCGCTTTGTAGACCAGGCTGGCCTCAGAGATCCGCCTGCCTGTGCCTCTGCCTCCCAAGTGCTCAGGCTACAGGCACATGCTACCACCATCTGGCTATGTTTGTGTTGAAGTACTAGGTATTAAAGCCAGTGCCTAGTGTATGGCAGCTAAATACCCTTTGAGTGACTACGTCCTCAACCCTTCCCTATTTTATTTTGAGATAGGATGTTTCTAAGTTTCCAAGGCAGACCTCGGACTTATGATCCTCCTGCCACACCATCCCAAGTAAACCAATGGTACAGATGTTAAAATGTATCTATCTCTTTTCATAGGTGGCACTTGTGATATAAATATGCTTAGATGCTAGAGAAGAAATACCTATTAAACAGAGTATATTCAAACATATCTTTTAATGAGAAATCTCCTAGACCCTAATATATAGAAAATTAAGTTAAAATAATTAAATTAAATTAAAAATAATCCCAGCGTCTAGCAACCTTTCCCAAGTTGGGCAGATGAGCACATCTTGCGTGGAAGGTTGGTCTCTAGTGCAAACTGGGTTCAACCTGCTAAGACTGCTGACCTCTTCCCTCTGTCCCAGCAGCCTGGGCAGCACCTTCCAGAACTTCATTCTGCATAGTTTAGTCAAGCAGGAGAAAATTATTCCTCTGCTCCCCACATCACAGATGTCTCTGGCTTCGGTACCATCTTTATATCTATTACCAATCCCAAAGTCTGGCTTGATCTCTCAAGCAACAGGCAGTCAGCACCGGGGAAAATGATGGCCTATTGGGGAGAATATTTATTTCTGAGAACAATGTTACTGCTCCCTGCTGGATTATGTAAAATTGGTTGAATAAATTTTTTAAAATTTGTTCTCTGTGGAGTTGGTGATGCTGCTCAGTAGTCAAGAGTGCTTCCTGCTCTTCCAGAAGACCCAGATTTGGTTCCCAGTATGCATGCCCTGTGGCTCACAACTGCCTGTAACTCAGCACCTGTATCCAGTCGCACAACCACACACACACACACACAATTTTAAATAAAAATAAATCTTTTAAAATGTACTGTATTTTGGATACTTTAGGAATCCATCCTATTTAATCATTAACTAAGAAATTAAGAAAAATCTATCATATCTCATCTTTATCAACTTAAAACATCTATCTAGACCTAAAAACGTCTTAACCCCAAAACGACTAAGCTTAATTATAAAACTAAACTTAAGTTGATAAAGATGAGATATGATAGATATTGATTTACATTCAGAATTTTAGATGCACCAAGATAGGAGAGATGTCTTCTTTAAGGCTGCCAAATACAAACAGCCACAACATATGAATGTAACATTTATATAATTCCTGATTGTTTTGTGGTTCTTCTTGCTATAGGTAGTTTATTGTATATATGTGTAATAATATAAACGTATATGTAAAAAAGAAAAAATTTAAATTTAAAAAAAGAAAAAATCTAAAGGACTTCTAGTACTTTTTAATTTTTTCATTAAACAAAGTTAGTAATTTAGTTGGACCTTCCATCCCCCCAAAATATCTTAGGAATCCTAGAAATTATTTTTTCCATCAAACAAGTATTTCCATCTTGTTCATCAAGAATTCTGTTTTGTTAAATTGTTATATACTAAAGTGTTTGTAACAGTCAGTTTTCACTACTGCAGCAAGCACCTGAAATAATCTTTTTTTTCCAGGGGACAGGGGGTGACACAGGGTTTTACTCTGCAGCCCTGACTGGCCTCCAACTCACTAGTGGGTGAGAGGGCCTCAACTTTAGCTGCAAACCTCCTGCCTCTGACTTCTGGGTTATGGCACCCGGAATAATCTTAGAGCAAAGGTTTGTGTGGCCTTAAAGTTTTGCTGGTTTGCCTTTGACCTCGTGACCCTCATCTCGGGGCCTGTGGTAATGTAACAAGTCACGACATTCAAAGGAGAGGAAGCAAAGGAAGGAGAAGCACCCCCCCACCCCCAAACCCCCACCACTCCCCATCCCCCCCCCACTGTCCTAAGCACCTCCCACGCACTTCCAGTGCCCCACAGTCCCATAGCCCTCACAGTGCAATTTCACAGCTAAGCCTTCAACACACGAGCCTTCGGTGGACGCTAAGGTGCAAAGTCTAGCAGTGGCTTTTGTTTGTTTGTTTATCACTCCTTTCATACATGCACTTAACAAATTTTGATCTTTCTTTATCCCCTTTACCCTCTCTCATCCACCTTCTACCAAAACCCTTTTCTTCTCATCAAGCCCCTTCCTAATTTCATGGTGCGTGCGTGGTGCGTGTGCTTGTGTGTGTGTGTGCATGTGTGTGTGCATTGTGGTGTGTGTACATGTGCGTGTGTGCATGGGTGTGTGTGTGCATGCTTGTGTGGTGCATGTGCTTGTGTGTGTGCATGTGTGTGCGCACGCACGCATGTGCATGTGTGTGCGAGCATAGGGGGTAGTGCCCATGACTGGGAGTGCTAGGGTTCAGCCTTACATGTTGTTTCTCAGGTACCATCACTTGAACATGTCGACTTGGCTAAGACTGGCTAGCAAGTGAACCCCGGGAATCCTCCTGTCTCCACGTTCCCAGCACTGAGACTGTAGGCGTAGACCACTGTGCTGGAGGTTTTTATGTGAATTCCAGAGGTCAAAGTTAGGGCTAAAGCTTGCTCAGCAAGCGCTCACTGACTGAGCCATCCCCTGGGCTCCCCAGGAGATGCCCATGCCTGATGCAGTCTGAGAAGCCTGAGGCAGGCAACCCTCTTCCTGCTCAGCTTTGCGGTCCTTTAGCTGTCCTCAGGCCTGTGAGACACAGCTCTGTTTCACCTCCAGTCAACTTGCTGACCCCAAGCTTACTGAAAATCTTAAGGGATAGTTTTAGTGTAGGTAGTGACCATCTTTGCTGTTCAATGCTATACCATTGTTATGTCTTCTTTTCGGTATGTCTCTGAGTTCCAACATTAGCAAGTGTTGCCTTCTCTGTGGGACTTAGCCGTCTTAAAATTCGAAATGGAAGAGAGGAGTAGTTTTTGGAATTCTGTTTAATTCAAAACTGCTGGGGTGTTCAGGTGTGAGGCTGTTTCTGTATGTCCTTGTGTGTGTGCATGTGTATCAGTATATATGTGGTGTATGTGTATGTATGTGATACATATGTTTGTGATATATATGTAAGTGCACAGCATGATGTGTATGTGTGTTTGTGTGCATGGAGGTGTGTGTGTGTGTGTGTGTGTGTGTGTGTGTGATGTGTACAATGTGATGTTTGTATGTGTCCTGTCTAAATTGCAAACTCTCTATCTTCATAAACATGTCTCATTCATGTATATGCACTGCCCCTTCCCCAGCAAAGGCTCAAAAATCAGCATTCACTTCAGGCTTAGTGGTGCACCTCTACACCCAGCCCTTAGGAGGAGAAGGCAGGAGAATCAAGAATTGGAGGTCACCCTGGTCTACATAGCAAGACCTTGTCTCTTAAAAAGTAAAGAGCAAAACCAACATACATTAAGCTAGACTAAGTTTCAAGGGGAAAGATAGTAGAAGGAATTATATGTTGCCTCCAAACCAAGAGTCTTAATTCTTTTCCCTACCAAAATATTCTTATTTCAAGTTTGGTGATATATGACCTTTCTTTTCTTTAAAAAAAATTTTTTTATTAAAAATTTTTTCATACCGTATTTGAGCTGATCTAGTTGGCCTTAGTTTCAATCCTTGTATTAAGGCACCAAGTCTTAGAGAGGGAAAAAAAGATCTGGAAAAAGGAAAGGAATGAGTGCAATCTGATTTTCTTAGTGTTTAGATTTTTTGCCTGTCATCATGAGGCTGGGAATAGCAGGCGGCCTGCTTGCTTTCCATATGTTGGCTGCTCACGCTGTACAAGGCCAACGTAATGCTTTATCATTAGCATTATAATTAATATTTGTTGAACCCTTCACTTTTAATTTAAAAAAAATAAAAGTTTAAATTCTATCTTTTTGAAGGGTATTAAAACCCTTCAAAGATCTTCCTTTAAGCGGTCTCAGAACCATGATGTGAGGCTGTAGCTGCCCTCCTACAGGCTGATCAGATTTGCAATTGATTATTAGGAAGAAATTAAAACAGGGACCCACTGGCACCCCAGCACGCACCATATATTGTTGCCAGTGGCTGAGGGAAATGAGCCGATAGGAAATCATTCATTTGCCATTGGTCTTCAGTTCATATCAGAGAAAGCCAAGCTAGTGACAAGCCTCAAAGAAGACCTCAGAATTAACTCGCTGACATTTGCTTCTCCTCTCCTTTACATAAGACTGGATATGTTCCTCAAAATGGAACCATGAAAGCTCACAGGTAGGCTATTTAATAGGTTTAGTAGATTTTGCCTTCCCAGATTAATCTTCCTTTTCTACAGACATTCAAATCCTCAGAAAGTGATAAAGATTGGTTGAAACGTTACAAAGGCCAGCAGTGCACTGAGAACAGCTGTCAAGACTTGGAGTAAATAACATGGATTTATACACTCTCAACACCCCTCCAACAGTAAACTCCTGGGGCCTATGCTACCCTCATTAATATCCTCATATACTGTGTCCTTTGCAATTCGACAATAATTTCAAACAGTAGCAGGCTACTGAAAGGCCACGCCCCCAAACTTTTTATTTCTCTTAGACTTCACTGTAGCACTGATTAGAGTTAGCCCCTAATAACCTCTAGATGGATCATCCAAAGCCCATGCTGTGTGTGAACTGAGGGTTTGGTGATTTGGACAGGCTAGAATGACTTGTTTCCTGGCTTCCCTTGGGAGTCTGCTTTCTTCTGTATCTGAATCTCTTTGTTGATAACAGCCAGAAAATTCTCCTGGTTGTAACCTGCTGGTCCAAGCGTAAGGAAATGAAGAACCATTGTTTCATTTGAAGACTTTTGTGAGCCAGAGTCATCTGTTCTCTTATTAAGCGATTTCTGATATATCTCTGTGACTGGAAAGCGTCCGACCCCATCTGCCGTGGGAGCGCGCCCCCATGATGAGGGCAAAGGATGCTGAGGCCACAGCTGCATTTAACTAAAGGCCAAATTTGTTCTTTGCCCTTGGACAGAAAGATTCTCTGGGGTAGCTATTTCATTTTAAAAGGGTAAGACCAGCAACGAGACGCCCGTGACTCCTGGGCTCTGTTTAACCTGTAGGCAATCGGCAAAAGGAGTCATTTACAGAGACCCAGGCTCAAAACAGAAAAGCCCAAATCTCCAGCCATTCCGAATCTCTGTCAGCTTGTCTTTCCTGCCTCAGGATTTGTAAAGGTGGGCTCCCTACCACTAAAATATCCAGGAAAGAGATGTATTTAGCCAACCTATTCATTCTAAATCGCTGTGATTATCTCAAAATTCAGAGGTATTTTCCTGTGTGAAAATACTGAAAATGTACTTCAAGCACATTTTGAAGGAAACAATAAGTTTCCTTGATTGGTTTTTATTCGGGTAGGAGAGTAAAGACACACGTACGTGGGCACAAGCAACCAACTCTGTCACTCTCCACCTTATTTTCTGAGACGAAGTGTCTCACTGGCTAGACAGGGTGAGTCCAGTTTCCTCCTTTCTCCTCCCTCCAAGGCTGGGATCGCAGACATACGCAGCCACGCCTGGCTCTTTACCTGGGTGCTGGGGATCTGAACTCAGGTCCTCACGCTTGCGCAGCAGTCACTTCCCACCCTTTCCTCTGTTCTTTGGAAGCTTAATACCGAATGACTCAAGGGATCTCAGCTAAGTAGAATACATTTGGAAGTTAATTGCTTCATTTTTTTTTTAAATAAATTGCAACGCACCTGACTCAAGAGTAAAAGCCATTTCCTCCCCCTCTGTCACACGTCTCTTTCCTGGGAATCCAGTATATCAGATGTCACTTTGTGAGCATCGACAGTGCCAGTGGGGCAGAAGCCTCCTTAACTGCTTGCCTTTGAAAACATCCTGCCCCTCCTGACTTTGCAAATTGAAATGTATTTTATTGATCTAGATACGTCGTCGTGTGTTTCAGGTGACCTTCAACTTGGCTAACCTTGCTGGCAGTGACCTTGGTAATCGCTACCTTGATGTAAATGATAGTGTCCCTGGGTTAAATTCTTGTCTTCCAATAAGTACTTTGTGCAGCTCAAAATAGCCAGGAGTCCGCAAGCATTCCCAAAATTATTTCTTAGCATCTGAGGGGGAAAATACCATGGGAGTTTTCATGCTTAAAGTTGAACATTTTTGATTAACAGCTTCATTGTGAAACTAATCAGACACTACATGACCCAGTTTCATACAGATTTTTATTAAATTCTCAATGAATTGTGATACCCAAAACTATCCCTCCTCAAAAAGACAAGAATGTCTTTCACTACATGCAGACACGTGATGTGTTCATTTTAGTTTGACATAGAAATATATTCTTTGAACCTAGTAAAAAACTAATGAGTTTTACTAACAGATAGATGTATGTGCGTGCATGTGTTTGTGTGTAGATATATGTTGGGGAAATAGCTGTGCACATATGTGCATATGCATCAGATGCTAAATAATAAGCTAGGACTTACTTCAGGTACCATCTGGTTTGGTTTTTTGCTTGATTTTGGTTTGGTTTGGTTTTGCGTTCTTGAGAACATCACTTATGTATTCCTGTCTGACCTGGAACTCCCTGTGTAGGTCAGACCAGCCTTGCACTCACAAAGGTCCACCTGCCTCTGCCTCTGCCTGTGTCTCCTGAGTGCTGATTTTATAGGTGCTGAGTCACCATGCCCAGCCAATCTTGTTTTGGTATGTCTGTCTGTCTGTCTGTCTGGTTATTTTATATTCTACTCCATCTTTTTCTTTCTTTTCCATTTTTAGTCCAGTAGCTTTTGGTCACACTCTTCCTCTCACAGCCAGTCCCATCCTCCTACCTACTCAACTTCCTGTTCTTTCTCTCAAACAATAAAAAAAAAGAAAGAAAGAAAAAGAAGAAACAAACAAAGAATACAGCAACAACTTTGTGTTAACTAACAACTAAACAAGGCCTTCCCTAGACTGCGGTTGATATACCCTTCCTTGGGGAAAACTGATTTTCTCTCTTTTGACAAGTATCCATTGCAAATAGACTCTTGGTTAGGGCGGGACTTTCTGTCTGCTGGGATGTTTGTGTGCATTGAACCTGAGCAATTTTTAGGCACACTACCACAGCCTCTGTGACTTCACAGTCCTGCTGTGTCTGGGAGATGCTGTTTCCTTGGTGTCATCCACCACCTCTGACCTTTAGATCTTCCTGCCTCTTCTGTTTCCACATAGAACCCTGAGACTTGAGGGAATAGGTGTGCACAAGATATCCCGCCCAGAATGAGTTCTCCCCAGAGTGAATACTCCCCAGAGTGAGTGCTCCCAGCACTCTCACAGTCTCTATGTCAAGTCCCATCTACTGCGAGAGGCTTTTCCGATGAGTGCCAGAGCTGACCTTCGTTTTGAGGCAAGATCTCTCTTTGGCCTGGAGCTCACCAAATGAGCTAAGCTGGATGAAGAAAGGAGGCCCAGGGATCTGCCTGTCTGACCTCCAGAGAGCTGGAATTACTAGCTATCACACCTATCGTCTTTACATCAGTTGTGGGGATGAAATTCGGATCTCTGCTCTTATTTGACTGAGTCATCTCTACGTCACATGGGCTTTTTTGACAGATTGCTGTCTGCGTAGATATGGATCAGTGGTCACATATGGAAAGATCTCTTTACCCTTTTACATCACAACTGCGGTTTTTCTTGACATTAATTTAAAAAGTTGTCAAACATACTAGGAAGCTGGGAGGGTGTTAGGAAACACTCACAGAGCCCACTTTTCCTGGTCAATGTCAGCATCGTGATAAAGTCCCTGCCCTGTATCTGTCTATGGATCCATCCTCCAATTCACTGTGCTTATCTGATGCATCTCAGCATTAGCTCCAGGCAGATGTACATTGCCCACTGAAGACCTCAGCAAGATACGCCAATTTCCTAGTAAAAAAGGAAACCATTCCAGTTGATCTTCAGTATCATAATCAACTCAAAATTCTAGTCTGCCTGTATCCTTCCCTACGATGCTCTGATGCTCTCTGACTCGCTTGGGCCTGGCCCTGCTTGTCCTTATTTCCCCGTCTCTGTCCTTTCCCGTCCATCAGTCCAGCTTGTTTGTGCGGCCACGATGAGAAGGAGCTGTGGAAGCCAAGATGCTCATGGAGAAACCACAGAATATTGTACACTTGGAAATTCAAAGATCATGTTCAAAGTACCTCCCACAGCATCTAGGATATAGGGGCTCTTCGTAAACTCATCCCTGGGTGGGATGAAACCAGTAAGGAGGGATGGACGGAGGGGAGGGTGGAGAAGTAGGGAAAGAGACATGGAAGTGGCAGAGCTCCTCTGAGGAGCTGACATTTCGTAAGAAGTCTACTAAGAATCACCTCAGCAGAAACTTCCCCCCAAGTCCCCCAAATAAATAGACTCCCTTCAGCACACTGACAGGAGCCAACCTCCAGAGAATTAGAACTTGATAGAACCAGTAAAGGCTTGGGCTCTTTGGGGGGCACATACTTGACTGGAGACACTTTCGGGAGAACAGGCAGCCTTCATATGTCTCTAAATCTTCCTCCATCTACCAGAGGCTGATGAAGAGCCTTGAAAGTAAGGAAGGAGCCAGGAGGGCGGCAAATGTAGAGTTGCTAATGAAAAAAAAAAAAACAAATAAGCAAAAAATACAAGAACGAATGCGTTTCAGTTGCTTGTCCCAGTATTAATATGAGACATAGTGATGTCTCAGCATACCACGTAGGTAAAGACATTGTAAAAACATGAGAGAGATGGGAAAGAGAGAGAAAGGGAGGAAGAGAGAGAGAACACATGCATAGGTGTGTGTGTGTGTGTGTGTGTGTGTGTGTGTGTGTGTGTGTGTGTGTGAATATGGTGTCAGACAAACTCAGCTGCCACTCCTCAGATGGCTCTGCCTTTGTATGAGAAACAGTCTCCCCTTGGCCTAGAAACTGACAAGCAAGCTAAGCTGCCAGGGAACCCCTGGGATTTGTCTTCGCCTTTCTAGTCCCAGGATTACATCCACAGCCAGAATTTTGTTAATATTGGTTCTGAGACCAAATTGTGTCCTTGCACTTGCAAGGCAAACGCTTCACCAGCTAAGCTATCTTCCTAGCCCCAGTGAAAAATATTTTGAGTTTCCATTTGGAACCTAAATATCTAATCTATGTGGTGGCACACCAACAAATATGTGGGGTATTTGCTCCCTAAGAATAAAAATTAAAGGAACACAAGGCTTAAAACAGCCATGTGTGCATGTGCATAAAATAAAAACTCAAGGTAAAAATAAAATATTATTCTCAAATGTATCTAAATAATATCAAAGCGACCTGCGCTGGTTAGTTTTTGTTGAGAGTCACCGGGGAAGAGGGAGGCTCAGCCGAGGCATTGCCGCCATCAGCTTGACGTAGAAGCAAGGCTGTGGATCATTTTCTTGATTAATCGTTGCTCTGGAAGAGCCTAGCCCAATGTAGGCAGTGCCATCCCTGGGCAGGTGGTCCTAGGAATATAAATCAGCAGGCTGGCCAGCCAGCGAGCACCATCACTCCTCCACGGCCTCTGCCTCTTCCTGCCTTGAGCTACTGCCCTGAATTCCCTACATGATGGACTGTGTTCTGGATGTCTCAGCCAAACAAGCCCCTCCCTCCACAGTCTGCTTTTGATCAGTATTTTATCATAACAACAGAAGGCAAACTGAAACAGCGCCCATGGACACTTAGCTAGATGTATCTTTTGTTTTTATTGAAAGCATTTTTAAAATTATTATTATTATTTAGCAATACGCAAGGTTCCTTTGAGGGTAACATCTAATATTTCTCAGAGTACATCTATTTTGCCTCAGGTGGTTCATGCGGAGACCTGGAAGGCAGCTGGACAATACTAATGAACGAAGACTAGAAAGTCTGGCTGTTAACAGAGGTTAAAACAGTGAGTGTGTCAGACAATAGAGTTGTCCAGTTTTCCACAGGGCTTCACCCATGCCCTGACAGTACCTGTACAAAGTCTTAGCTCTCTTATTTACCCTGGATTTGAACTTGCCTTGGAGGATGCTTGGTGCCCTGCTTCAGAAGAACCTGAAGTTCCCTGTTGTGTATATGGACCAAGGTAGCTCATCCTTCTGATAGTGAAGCTATCATATAGGGCGCACTGTGTCCCTTCATAATTCTTGTTCTTTCCCAAGAGCCAGATGACTTCAGGTTAACGTACCCCACAATTCGCTGGGTCATTCTAGGAGACAGGAAGAAGGCTCCAGGGTCAGACTCACTGATCAGATTTTGGTGGCTGTCCCCAACAGGCATATTTACCATGATATCACAATACTGCACAACCCTCTGGTATTGTTTTTTCGCCTTACACATGAGTGCATTTGTTCTTAAGTACATATTGGGTCATCTTTTCCTTCTCCACACTTCCCCCGTTAGAGACGAGGCCTGGCTTTTAGCATCCCATGTGCTGAACCAAAGGACAGAAGGAGGAAATGACAAAAGGAATATCAGGGTGTGGTTTGCGTGTGTGCTCTGGGACCAGAAGGCCTGGGTCATTGCTTTGGCTCCCAGTTTAGCTACTTAGAAAATCTGAAACAAGTTACTTGACCTTTTTTTACCCTAGAATTTTTATGTTTAAAAGAACCTGGAATAATAATTATTCTTGACTTATGCAAGAATAATTGGGGTTCTGTGTTCATTGGCTTGTCTATTTTATGAGAAAACTAACATAGCATAAAAATAGCCATTGAATGTTTCAAAGTGTACAGTTCTGTGGTGTCTAGCCTGTTTGTGACACAGTCCTTGTCACCTCTCCCTAGCTTAATGAAATCTTCCTCGCTCCCTAAAGAAGCTCTGTACACACTGTGTTCTCACGCCCACCTTCTCTGTCCCCCAGCTCTGGGCTCATCTACACTGAATGTGTCATACACATGAAGTAGACACGAACACGGCTGCTGGGGCCCTGGGGTTCTTTAACAAAGGCAATTTTTTTAGCTCCATTTATATTATCTCATATTTCATTTTCCATTTCTTTAATCTTTTAATGAATTATTCATTCATCAATTGCTGGATTTTGAGTTGTGTTCACTTATTAGCTAGTGCGATGTAATGATGCTATGAATAACTATGTACAAGATTTCCGTGGATGTGTGATCTCTCGTTAATAAAAATCTGGGATTGAAATTGTGGGTCATATAATATTGCTAGGCTTAACATTTGGAGAATTTGTGGATCATTTTACAAAGTAGCCACACCAATTCACATTCCTGCCAGCAGTGCTTGGGAGTTTCAGTTTCTTCACAAGCCTCATACACACTTTTCTGTTTCGTTTTATCACGGGCAGCCTGCTAGCCGTCCATGAAGTGGTAGCTCCTTGTGGTTTTAATTTACATCTTACTAATAACAGGAAAAGTTAAGTATATTTCCTTGGGCTTGTTCCTTTTTAGTAAGAATGAATTGAAAATATTTTGCTTGTATTTTATAGTCATATATCAGTCATTGTTCTAATTGTGTGCATATATCGATATGTCAAATAGTTTCACTTCAAAATAGGTTTAGTGTTAGTGTGGAAGGTGTTAGTGGGTGTGCATGTGTATATGAGGGTGAGGGTGCACATATGTGTGCAGGTGCAATGCGTGTGCGTATGGGCGTGGACCCCAGAAAACAACCTCACGTGTCAGTTCCTTTGTTACTACTGACCTCTTTTATAAGCCAGGGTCTTTTTGTTGTTGTTTGTTTTGTTTTGGGGAGTGTTTGTTTGTTTGTTTTTCAATACAGGGTTTCTCTTTGTAGCCTTGACTGTCCTGGACTCCCTTTGTAGACCAGGCTGGCCTCGAACTCACAAAGATCCACCTGCCTCTGCCTCCCAGAGTGCTGGGATTGAAGGCGTGCACCACCATCGCCCAGCTCCTAAAGTATGTAATTTTGTTTTGGTTTGTTTTGTTTTGAGACAGGGTCTTTCTGTGTTAGCCTTGGCTGTTCTGGACTCCTTTTGTAGACCAGGCTGGACTTGAACTCACAGCGACTGCCAGCCTCTGCTTCCCGAGTGCTGGGATTAAAAGTGTGCACCCGTAAGCCAGGGTCTTTTAATAACACAGAACCCCGCATGCAAACTTCCTGCTTTTTTTAAGCATAGGATCAGCTCCTCACGTTGGTAAGACAAGTGCTTTAACAGCTGAACCATCTTTCCCATCCTGGGTCCTGGATTGTTACATTTGAGGCATTGAGAACAATACATTGCAGACAGCAAATATGAGTTAGGTGGAGAGGGGCAGTTCATTCCATTGGCCAATATTTGTAATATGTAAACCCATCAACCCCTGTCTTCATAATCAATTGCCCAAAAGATGCTAAAGCTATTTTTCCTGTCTTCTTCTGTCATACCAGAACATAGTACAGTTAGGACACCCACTCTGCGGCCTTAGATCCAACAGTGAGAACACTCTTCCTAAAGCAAGCCAGGGTGGCTTTCAAAGCTTGACAGATGCTCTGCTCTGCTCAGATGTTCCTTCGGTCATTCCTGTACATGCCTCCTGTAAGTCAGACTCTGTCGTGGGAGTTTTGTACTAGCAATTGACAGAGAAAAGGAGGAGGTTTTCTTTGGGGATCACCTTCTCAGGGCAGGAAATAAACTGCACAAATAATCGATAGCATACAATGTGGCATGTGGTAGGGAAAACTGTAGAGGCAAAGAAAGGACGGGGTGGGGGGGGGACCAAAAAGACCACAAGTGAGACTCAGAGCCCAGAGGAAGACTTCCCTCAGCCGAGAACCTGTGTGGCCTACTGACGTGACATCAGTCTTTTTTCATCCTGACCAGTGGCCTTTCTCTGTAGAGTTTTCCAGTCTAGGAGGTAGAAGAAAAGAGAGGAATAAGATTAGTACTGTCCTAGTGTGCTTAGGTACAGGATTGGTTTGTCAAGCAAATACCCAGACACGAGCCTAGATCCAGCCTCTCCTTTAAATTGCTATGGGGAAGATCAGAAGATCTCTCTCTCTCTCTCTCTCTCTCTCTCTCTCTCTCTCTCTCTCTCTCTCTCTCTCTCTCTCTCTCTTTCTCTCTCTCTCTCACTGTCCCATACCAAATCACTGGCAATTTCTTTATTTTATTCTTCCTTTGAGTTGCATATAAGTTGAAAGATTTCATTGCTTCTAGTTTGCTGTGTTCAACAAATTAATACAACCTACTTGTTCAGAAGCGTCCAGGTCAGCCATGAACAAGCAGTAAGTTCCAAGGTCATACCTAGCATCTGAAGTAAGAGTACAAACGTCTGCCAACAGGCATGGTTGGTTCCTAACCAGTGGAACAGTCTGGCCTTGAGCTGTGCTGTGCCTGTGAGAGCCTTAATTACCTGGAGAGATGAATTGTCTCCACCCCCGTTTTCATTCTGTACCTCAAACTGGCAGAACAAAAGGAAGAGGCAGGAATGGACTGGGAAGAACTTCAGCCCACAGGGACGGCATGCGGCTGCTCTGACTGGAGCCCTAGCTTTAGACAAGCCCTTACTTTACCGGAAGTGGAAAGAGGACACCTGCGTGCATGCTGGCCACTGTTGCAGTTCATGGATGTAACAGCTGCATAGGACTAGTGGTTGCTTTTTCCCTTGGCATCTTTTCTAATGCCTGGAGTGACAGCTAGTCCTCAGGGAGGAGGCTTTCAGGGCAGATCCCGCTCAGATCCTCTGAGCCTTCTATCTGAGGTACATGGTGTCTTCAACAATAGGGACGTATCTTCAAACTCTGAGCAGCAACTGAGGGCAGTAGCAATAGCCTATAGTGTTTTGGGAGTCTCTTAGACTCTGGTGTCGAATAACTGAAAGGGAATTTTTTTATGCCAGGAACTGGAGTTTTTTGTTACTCTGGCTCTTGTAAGGAGAGCATTGTCAGCCCAAGTAGTAAAAGTTCATCATTATATGTGTGTGTGTGTGTGTGTGTGTGTGTGTGTGTGTGTGTGTGTACATGTGTGTGTTTATATATAAGTGAAAATGTATACTTCTGTAAATAATCTAGTTAAATGTAACCTGTATAATTTTAGGTAAGTAAAAATGATACAAATGGGTTTTCCAAAATCCTTAGTCTATTTAAAAGGGTAAATATTATTTGTTATGCAGCTGGAATGAATAAACCTTGACATAGAATGTTGTATTTACTGTTATTAGAGTCAACAGTAGCGATAGATAGATAGATAGATAGATAGATAGATAGATAGACAGACAGACATACCTCTGTTGTATTAGTTAATTTTCTCCTCCTGTGACAAACTATCTGACACCAAGTAACAACTAATTTTGGCCATGAGATAAGAGAGACAGGTGCATTATGTTGGGTAAGGCATGGTGGATTTCTAGTGGGAGCATATAGCTGAGATTCCTCACATCCCAGTGGACCAGAAAACGGGAACTGGATGGAAAGTGAACAAGGCTAGGAACTTGAAGGTCCACTGCAGGTGACCAACATCCTCTTGTAAGTCCTAAAGGTTCCACAGTTTTGGCACCACCAGCTAGGGTTCAAGTACACATGAGCCTGTGAAGGGCATTTCACATTCAAACTGGAAAAGCTACTCACATTTCACACAGGAAAGCTTAGTCTTCTCCGTGAACACAACTTAGTCGATAGCCAGCCATCTAGCCAGTGAGTGGCTAACGGCAGTCAAGCCTGCATGTGGGTGACTCGTGGCAGTGCCCTCAACCTTGACACAAGACTATCTCCTTCTGCTTCCTCAAAACAGAAGTGCTCAAAGGGCCATCTCTTCTAGCCCAGAGCTCAAATGTCATAGCTCCCATGAGACACTCAAAGCATGGAGGGATATCAATTAAGACAAAGCAGAATAATAAAATACACAAAGAAATGCATAGCTGTTCCCTGAGACCAAGCCCAGGGAAGGTTATTTTTAGATGAAGACGGTGCTGAAAACAGCATGCTTGTGTGGATAAAGCTGAACTCTGTGGTCTTCCACAAACCTGCATCAGACAGTAATATTCAGATATAGACCCATGGGGGAAAGAATATTTTCTGAAGGATGCTGAAAGGCTCACTTGCAGGGTCAGTGCATGATAGAAAAAGGACCACATGGAGAAGCTCAAGGCATCATCATCTCTCTGTTTCTGTCTCTGTCTCTCTATCTCTGTCTCTGTCTCTCTCTGTCTCTCTCTGTCTCTATCTCTCTGTCTCTCTCTCTCTGTCTCTCTCTCTCTGTCTCTCTCTCTCTCTCTGTCTCTCTCTCTCTGTCTCTCTGTCTCTCTCTCTGTCTCTCTCTGTCTCTCTCTCTGTCTCTCTCTCTCTCTCTCTCTGTCTCTCTCTCTCTCTCTCTCTCTCTCTCTCTCTCTCTCTCTCTCTCTCTCTCTGTGTGTGTGTGTGTGTGTGTGTGTGTGTGTGTGTAACAAGATACTCAGGGCCCAGAGGCAATGCTCAATACCTTATTTTATCTTTCTTCTACCTTTAAACATAGCCTTAGATTGATTGGGACTGTCAAGACCCGCCTCCCAGAGCTCAGAAGCCACAGGGTGCCAGGTGCCTGTGTGACATTTAACAGCATTGTAGGAGGCTGATATCTTCCATCTTCATGGACAAGCCAAAGAGGAAAACAGGACTTAGCATGAAACCTGCCTATGGGCTCCAAACATGTAATTACTTTTCCTCACAGGACATGCAAACCATAAAGAAATACAAAATGTGAAAGGGCTGATGTGTGGGAAAGGCATTGTGTTGTTCACCAGCATCCTTGGGTGCTTTCAGAGAACAGGAAGGGACTCTAGCAGCCATCTTAGAAGCAGCTTCCACTGACTTTAAACTAGGATGATGCTGCGTGACAGTGTGCTAGCACAACTGAGCATGTCCAGCTACGGCTGTCACTAAACACCACTCGAGTGTATGCACATGGCCTGGCTACAATGCCAGCTAAGGACCGCACTGAGATGCTTCTCACTGCCCATAGTTCCCTGACCACTGAGATAGCTATTGGTAAAACAAGCTAACCCGCCTCAATCCTAGCATGGTGGCACAGGCTTATAGTCCCGCTATTCAGTGGGTGAAGACAAGAGGTCATCCTCCATTACATAGTGAGTTCACCTAAAAACTAGCCCCCACCCCACCCCACCCCAATGTGCAAACAAAGCCAACATCACTATGAAGTTTAAGCTGTTTTTCCTTTCCCTAAAGCTTCAAGCACCACCCACTAGCCTTTCTAGAAAGTTCTCAAGCTCCAGTACTCACCCACACACACACATTCTCCTTTACTTTTCTCCCCACATAGCCAAATCAGAAAGACACATTTCTTTCACAAGGCAGACAGGTAGCCTTGAAAGTCTGCCTGGTCTCGCAGTTGGATCTCAGCCTTAAAGGAAAAACAGATAAACGGAGGAAAGTATGGAGGGACCTGAGACTATATCCTTGGATTCCAGTATACACCATGGTCAGAACTACCCATCATCTCATGTGAGCCTTAGGTCAGAATGATTATATGTGCGGCATGATGTCACATACCTTTAATCCCAGCACTTGGGGGACGTAGAGGCAGACCAATCCCTATGGATTAGAGGTCAATATGGTCTATATAATGAGTTCCAGGGCACCCAAGGCTAAATGGAAATATCCTGCCTATCACACACACACACATGTGTGTGACTTTATTATTATTTATTATTATTATTATTATTATTATTATTATTATTATTATTATTATTATATGCATACTAGGTGTCTTTGTTTTGTTTCCTGTCGCTATGATAAAATACTCTGGCAAAAGCAACTGAATGGAGAAAAGGTTTATTTGCATGACAATTCCAGGTTACTGTCTACCATTATTACAGGAGCATCAGAGCAGCGGGAATTTGAAAAGGCTAGCCACATTGCATTCTCAGTGAAGCATGACAAACAAGTGCCCTGAGTGGGAGTTCTCGGCTCACTCTCTCCATTCTGACACAGTCTGGCGTTCCTTGCCTAGAGAATGGCGTCACCCTCAGTGGGCAGACCTTCGTGTCTTAATTAACGTAATCTCCCAAGGACATGTTCACAGGCCAACCCGGTCTAGAGGATCCATCATTGAGACTCTTCCCAGGTGATCTGAGATTGTGTCGAGTTGACAACTAAAGCCAAGCATTGCACCAGACTTCCTTGCCTGATTGGGAAGGGGAGATGAAAGTTGCCATTTGTTAAGGCGGGATATCATGTAGCTCAGGCTTGCCTGGAACCTGATATCTACCAGAGTGTGTCATTGAACGTCTGATCCTCCTGCCTCTACCTTCCCCACACGCAAGGACTACAGGCATGTGACACCCACACTCAGCTATGTGGTGGTGGGATGGAGCCCAGGGCCTCAGGCATGCTAGACAAGCAATCCCACCACTCTCACAATCCCTAGCCTACCTTACAAACCGTGAGGTCAAATTCCCTCATAGCCAAGGCTAGGGGAAGAAAGGAAGGCTCGTGAGGAAAGGAGAATTCCTGGGCAGACATCGTCCAGAGGGGCTCTCAGGCCTCACCCTGGCCTGACCTGCAGCACAGACACTGAAACAGGGCCACAGGGGGACATCTATGACATAGCAGGCGTGGCACGATGCCACTGGGGTGGTACATGCAGTAGTGTGCACTAGAAAGAACCCTAGAAGATTAACTAAATGTTTAGGCAGACCCATAGAGAAGCTGAAGTAAAGGTTTAGGGTCGGGCTGGAGAGATGGCTCAGCGGTTAAGAGCACTGACTGCTCTTCCAAAGGTCATGAGTTCAATTCCCAGCAACCACATGGTAGCTCACAACCATCTGTAATGTGATATGGCTCCCTCTTCTGGCCTGCAGGAGTACATGCAGACAGAGCATTGTATACATCATCATCATCATAAGTCTTTAAAAAAGATTTAGGGTCCACAGGGACCCAGGGCAATGTCAGAAAACAAGCCAAGGATTCTTGCCAGACAGGCTTCTTTCAAGCTTGGGAACCATTCTTCAGTCGACGCTAGTTTGTTATTCTGGGTCCTTGGAGCTTTCTAAGTTGAAGCGCATCCTTTGCCATGTCCCTCGAGATCTAGTGGGTAAAGGACACAGCCTTGCACAAGGAGTTTATTATCTGAAGAGAAAAGAATAAGCATTTTGTGTGCAATCCTGAGGAGGAAACAGAACAAGAAGTCACATCTCTCCAGGGTCATGTGGCCCCATATTTATACATTTGGAAGGTAAGAGGCAAACATTGGCAGTTTCCCAGGTAGGTTCTGTTCATCCACATAAGTCAAAAGATACCCTGAAGGGAGGCAGGACAGAGGACACCTTGTCTGTTGGTTTCTTGTGCAGGCGTTCGCATAGGTCACGTGATAAGGATTAATGCTGTTTGTTGGGTGCCAGCAATGTGCCAGACATATGGCATCGTCCCTTCCTGAGAGAGCTGGACAGCTGTGCAATCCAAACACAAAACGGGTTAGCTCATGAAGTGGTTCAACCTCAGAGGTGAGCAGTTTTTCAGAGTACAGCAGCTTGCTTCTGTTGTTTCCTTGATTGGCAGGGTTTTTTTTTCCCCTCTCATCTTCCCCTGATGCTGTGGGAGGGAAAAAAAGACTCTTCTCTCCTGTGCTGGGCGTTCACTCATCTGCCCCGAGATAGTGCCTCTGGCATAGCTGTCCAGTTCCCCAGCCACCTCCCTCTGAGCTCTGAGGCCAAGCTGCCTCCAAGATCCTGCTTTCGTACATTCCCACAGTTAAGTAAGAAAGTGGTCGCAGGTGCAGGGGTGTTTATCCTCATTTTGACTCAAATGACATTCGTTCGTTTTTGCCTGAGGCACACCTCAAGCTAGATTCACTTCAAGTGAGCGGGGATTTGGGAGGGAAAAAAAAAAACCACTACAGAGGTGATTTTGTGCTTCTAGCCCCACAGCTCTGTAGCAGCCTTGTGATTTAGGGCACTCGTGCCTGACCCAGCCTAACCCTGTACCCATCTTCAAAAGGGTCAGTCCCCTGTGACTTGTGCTAAGTTAAAGCTGTGGAGTCACTGCAGCTTTCCTGGTGACAGACATGGCCAAGAAGAGTGAAAAATCATTGTGACAATGGCACTTACTTAAGAATAGAATGTGTCATCTAGAGAGGGATTCTTAGGGTGAAAGGCTGCCTGTGGTCCACAGGAGCTGTGGGGTGACTCTGTCGTGTTCTGTATCTTGTGGCAGCTCATGCATGGGCCTGTACTGGACTTGAATCACAAGGCCATAGTGTGTGGCTTGTTTCTCCTTCCCTCAGCCTTTCCTTTGGTCAGATCCTTTGTGCTATGTCTCTGTTGCCTTGTGACTCATAAACTACTAAACCCAAATGAGAGTCTAGATCACTAGTGTCTGTTGCCTTTGACCTTCTATGAGTAACTTAACCTACAAAGGGCTCTCCTTGCCTCAGAATATAAACCGAAGTTTCGAAGAGTAGTCAGGTGTGAAGGATGCCTCATGAGTGTTAACTAGGTCTAAGAATAGAACAAGGTTTGGGTCACAAGTACGCCCATACCTATGCCCACCCTCTCTATCTCTGGCTAATTGAGTTAGACTATTGGGTTGACCAAATTCTGACAATAGATGCTAGGATATGAGGCCTGGAGCCGATGCTCAGTCTGAAAGTGTTTGCTACACAAGCACCTAAGTTCACATCCCCTACCACACACACACAGAGCCAGGCTTGGTGGCGACCCCACACACACACAGAGCAGGCTCAGTGGTGACCAACACACACACAGAGCCAGGCTCGGTGACGAACACACACACACACACACACACACACACACACACACACACAGCCAGGCTCGGTGGCTACTACACACACACATACACACACAGCCAGGCTCGGTGGTGACCCCACACACACACAGAGCCAGGCTCAGTGGTGACCCCACACACACACAGAGCCAGGCTCGGTGGCATGCGCCTGCAATCCCAGGTGCTTAGAGGCAGAGACAGGTGGGTCCTTGTGGCTTGCTGGCCAGCCAGTCTATTGGCTAGATCCAACTAAACAGAGAGAGCCTGTCTCAGAAAACAAGGCAGAAGGCATCCTGAGCAATGACAATTGAAGTTGACCTCTAGCAGCACACGCGTGCATACACGCGCACACACACACACATGAGAGAGAGAGAGAGAGAGAGAGAGAGAGAGAGAGAGAGAGGAAGGGAATGAAGAACAGTGATCGAATGAATTAATGAATGAATGGTGAGCTGTTGTTCTGATAAACCTGGTAAAGTGGCCAGCCAGCTCAGGTCTGCCCCAGCTGCTGGTGACTCTGGGATGAGTGGAGTCTTATCATAGAAGTAAGGTTAGCGTCCTTGCCATCCCTGATCTGAAACTATCAAACAACAGATCACGCTGAGGCCCACATGTTGCAGCATAGTGCCTTATAAATAATCACTTCTGTGAGTCAAAAGCTCTAACATTTTAGTCCTATATTGGGACCCTCATGGCCCCCCTTTTCATTGGCAAACAAGCCTGTGCCAACAGGAATCTGAAACACAGGTGTTCTGCAACTAATCGTGACAGCAACCACACACAGCACACAGAGTGGCGTGATGAGGTCAGGAGTGGGGAGCCCCCCATAAAAACTGGCACATCTGCTCTGTCTGTGGGTAAGACAGCCCAAACCCAGAGTCAGCTCCACAGATGAGCTGCCACTGGGGTAGAATGACTTCTTCAGAACAGCTGAGAGGCGGCGGGATGGAGCACCAACCCTGTCTTGAGGCAGGCTTCCTCGAGCCTTACTCATCAGCAATCAACTTTTATAAAGAAAAGCAGAATAACGGTAAACATTATACTTGTGAAAACGTCCAAATATCAGCAGGCAGTATAAAAATCAGAATATAACATTCTGGCAGCCTGCAGTCAGGCTAGACTGTGGGGTATTTTTAGCACCATGGGTATGCGTGGTTTTTTTATTTTTTAAGTGATCTACATGCTGTGATAGATGTCATGAGCAGACCTCAAACGCCAGCAGGCTGTGAGTCCCTCGGAGCACAAAGCCACCTGCACAAAACACTGTTTTCCACAAAGTTTCTCTTGTTCAGTCCTAGAGTTTTACAGAACAACTCTCCAGTTCATTTATTTTTTTCTTTCTAAAAGTTACACACAAGCAAGAGCTAGAAGATGCCTCTCTGCTGAACATACTTGTGTCGTGTCCCTATGCAGGGGTGACTGGGCCTCAGGGAGATGCTTCATCATCATCATCATCATCATCATCATCATCATCATCATTTCATACAATACATCCAGACCGCAGTTTCTCATCCCTCTGCTTGTCCCAGTTCCCCTCTCTGTCCCTTCTCCCTCAGATCCTCGGCTCCTCCAGTCCCCTTCAGAAAAGAGCATGCCTCCCAGGGATATGAACTCAGTACAGCATAACAAGATACGAGAAAACTAGGCACAAACCATCATATCAGGCCTGCGTGAGGCAGCCCAGTGGAGGAAAGGGGTCCTGAGATTAGGCGAAAGAGTCCGAGACACCCCTCACAACACCACGCTTAGAACCATAACATATATGCAGAGGACCGAGCACAGACCCACGCAGGCTCCATGACTGCCGCTTCTGTCTCTGTGAGCCCATGTGAGCCCTGCTCATGGGCCTTCTGTGGTGTCCTCTGTCCCTCTGGCTCCTACAATTCTTCCTCACTCTCTCTTCTAGAGGTTCCCCAAGCTCGGGGGGGGGGGGGGGGCAGTGGGCAGGGGGACCCAATGGATACCTACGTTACAGTGCGCTCTTCCTCTCTCTCTCTCTCTCTCTCTCTCTCTCTCTCTCTCTCTCTCTCTCTCTCTCTCTCTCCCCCCACCTAATGTTTGGTTGTTGGTTTCTCCATCTGGTATGCTCAAATCTTGACTGTAGCCACAGGCCCAGTGATGGCACAGTGGGAGGTGGAAAGGTAGATGGCTCAGGTAGTAAAGCTCTTGCTGCATAACATAGGGGCCTGTGTTTGAACCCTGGTAGCCCCTCCAGAAAAGCCCATGCATGGTGTCAGACCCTTATAATACCAGCACCAGGGCACAGAGACACCTAATCTGTGAGTCTCAGATTCTAATGAGTGACCCTGTCTCAAACAAAAGATGGATGGCTTCTGAGGAATGACACCTAAGAGTGAACTCTGGACACCACGTGCACACACACATACACACCTGTGCACACACCACACACCTGTGCATGCACACCTGTGCACACAATCATGTATGTGTACCCATGCATGCACCCATGTAGGAGTACACACGTACACACATATACACAGACCCATGTAGGAGTACACACAGACACACACACACACAGTGGGAATGGTGCAGAAGTTAAGATCCTGTGAGAATGTGGCCATGGGAAGGGACGCTTCATAAATACTACCTTACTTGGAAGCCCTTTAGCAGATCTGTTTCATTTTCAGATGATGCTGAAACCTCTAAAGGCAGAAATGCCGCGGAAAGCACAGGTTACTATTTGCTCTGCCACTCTGTCTTCTCACTGCCTCACAGAAGAACCCCAGGTCCCTCGCACACTCCTGCTGGGCTTGCCTGCTTGTCTGCGGGTGCCCAGGAGCTCCAGGTCCCCAGCTGCCCTCTCAGATCTAGTACTTGGTTCTTTTAGATCCATATCTGGCCCCACCCTCTCCTCCATCTCTCCTCACGGTGCCCCACCCTCTCCTCCATCTCTCCTCACGGTGCCCCACCCTCTCCTCCATCTCTCCTCACGGTGCCCCACCCTCTCCTCCATCTCTCCTCACGGTGCCCCACCCTCTCCTCCATCTCTCCTCACAGTGCCCCACCCTCTCCTCCATCTCTCCTCACGGTGCCCCACCCTCTCCTCCATCTCTCCTCACGGTGCCCCACCCTCTCCTCCATCTCTCCTCACGGTGCCCCACCCTCTCCTCCATCTCTCCTCACGGTGCCCCACCCTCTCCTCCATCTCTCCTCACGGTGCCCCACCCTCTCCTCCATCTCTCCTCACGGTGCCCCACCCTCTCCTCCATCTCTCCTCACGGTGCCCCACCCTCTCCTCCATCTCTCCTCACGGTGCCCCACCCTCTCCTCCATCTCTCCTCACGGTGCCCCACCCTCTCCTCCATCTCTCCTCACGGTGCCCCACCCTCTCCCCCATCTCTCCTCACGGTGCCCCACCCTCTCCCCCATCTCTCCTCACGGTGCCCCACCCTCTCCCCCATCTCTCCTCACGGTGCCCCACCCTCTCCCCCATCTCTCCTCACGGTGCCCCACCCTCTCCCCCATCTCTCCTCACGGTGCCCCACCCTCTCCCCCATCTCTCCTCACGGTGCCCCACCCTCTCCCCCATCTCTCCTCACGGTGCCCCACCCTCTCCTCCATCTCTCCTCACGGTGCCCCACCCTCTCCTCCATCTCTCCTCACGGTGCCCCACCCTCTCCTCCATCTCTCCTCACGGTGCCCCACCCTCTCCTCCATCTCTCCTCACGGTGCCCCACCCTCTCCCCCATCTCTCCTCACGGTGCCCCACCCTCTCCCCCATCTCTCCTCACGGTGCCCCACCCTCTCCCCCATCTCTCCTCACGGTGCCCCACCCTCTCCCCCATCTCTCCTCACGGTGCCCCACCCTCTCCCCCATCTCTCCTCACGGTGCCCCACCCTCTCCCCCATCTCTCCTCACGGTGCCCCACCCTCTCCCCCATCTCTCCTCACGGTGCCCCACCCTCTCCTCCATCTCTCCTCACGGTGCCCCACCCTCTCCTCCATCTCTCCTCACGGTGCCCCACCCTCTCCTCCATCTCTCCTCACGGTGCCCCACCCTCTCCTCCATCTCTCCTCACGGTGCCCCACCCTCTCCTCCATCTCTCCTCACGGTGCCCCACCCTCTCCCCCATCTCTCCTCACGGTGCCCCACCCTCTCCCCCATCTCTCCTCACGGTGCCCCACCCTCTCCTCCATCTCTCCTCACGGTGCCCCACCCTCTCCTCCATCTCTCCTCACGGTGCCCCACCCTCTCCTCCATCTCTCCTCACGGTGCCCCACCCTCTCCTCCATCTCTCCTCACGGTGCCCCACCCTCTCCTCCATCTCTCCTCACGGTGCCCCACCCTCTCCTCCATCTCTCCTCACGGTGCCCCACCCTCTCCTCCATCTCTCCTCACAGTGCCCCACCCTCTCCTCCATCTCTCCTCACGGTGCCCCACCCTCTCCTCCATCTCCTCATGGTGCCCCACCCTCTCCTCCATCTCCTCACGGTGCCCCACCCTCTCCCCCATCTCTCCTCACGGTGCCCCACCCTCTCCCCCATCTCTCCTCACGGTGCCCCACCCTCTCCTCCATCTCTCCTCACGGTGCCCCACCCTCTCCTCCATCTCTCCTCACGGTGCCCCACCCTCTCCCCCATCTCTCCTCACGGTGCCCCACCCTCTCCCCCATCTCTCCTCACGGTGCCCCACCCTCTCCTCCATCTCCTCACGGTGCCCCACCCTCTCCTCCATCTCTCCTCACGGTGCCCCACCCTCTCCTCCATCTCTCCTCACGGTGCCCCACCCTCTCCCCCATCTCTCCTCACGGTGCCCCACCCTCTCCTCCATCTCCTCACGGTGCCCCACCCTCTCCTCCATCTCTCCTCACGGTGCCCCACCCTCTCCTCCATCTCCTCACGGTGCCCCACCCTCTCCTCCATCTCTCCTCACGGTGCCTGATCACAGAACCAGCATCCACTCCCCTCTCACTGGACACTTTGTGGACAATTCTCAGACTCTTCATTAATAAGGATTGTCATATATTTAATGCATTTTACAGTCATTCTCTTAATTTATTCCCACAGGAACCAAAAGAGTTATGTTTTATCCCATTTTATAACTGAGGAAACTCAGGAAGGGGGCTTTCCAAGTTTCTAATACTGCAGGATGGATTTGGTTTTGAACTTAGTATGAAGTTGACTCTGTGCAAGGTTCATTTGCAAAACTTCTTACACCTTTATTTTATCTTTAAAATATATTTTATGTATGTTTTCGTTCACACACACACACAGACACACACACACACACACAGACACACACACACGCATGCACAATGCTTCTGGCTCAGCAAAAGTCTAAGTCAATCGGCTACATCTTTTGTCTGTATGACAAGCAAAATGCTCAAACAGTAGTGGTGGGCAACTCTATCATTTCACAAATGTATTTTTACACCATGTTTGTAAGAAGAATTGTGTCCCAGGAGGCAATAAGGACACTAATGCTGTAGATGCTACCCCAGCCCTTCAGGACCAGTATGTCTGACAGCAGGTGATGGCCTCAGAGAACTGAGCAGTCTGCAGCAGGGTCTGTCTGGCCAACATTTTCTGCAAAAGGCAAGCAAGGAAGTATTTTAGGATGTGCCGTTATCTTGGTTACAACTCCTTAGCTGTGTTTCAGTGAAGAAAAAAAAAAACTGAGCACAGTAAACATCTGGACACATGGCTTCTTCCTGTGTCCCGAGAAGCCATGTGTTTGGACACTCAAAATGAACTTTCATGTCCTTAACATGTATCTTAAAATGCTAATTTTTTTGTTTTGTTTTACTCTCAACCATTTAAAGACATAGAAACCGTTCTTATCTGGCTGGTATTACAAAAGTAAAGTCTCCTGTTGGGTTTGATTCACAGCCACCCCTTGTTCTGTAGAACTGTAGAAAAATCTAGACCTAAGTGATCCAGGCCCCTTCTTGGCCATGGTGGCCGTGTCTTAAGCTGACGTTACACAGACGTTGTTGGCTTGTGTGTATCATACCTTGAGGTGTGGGCCTTTCTATTTTTACTTCTGATGTACGGTGTTGGGGAAAATGAGTAACCGCCGGTCAAAACCAGGTGGGTAAGTTAGCATTCTCTACATAGCACTTTCACCATGCCCTGCTTCTGCCTCTTGTCAGACGTCCATCAAGTGAATTAAAGGACAGACAATTTGCATTTAATGGCTCCCCGCCTCCAAATCAAAGCATTTATTACTGCCCCGTCTTTGAGGATGGCTTATGAAGACTCACAAGAGGAATGAATAACATCCTTAGTACTTGACTAGCCTTTGGGTTATAGAGATGGGGAACGCACCATAAGGCCGAGTCCCAGGAACTAGGTAGATGGTTCCGCCAATATAGTGCTCGCCACACAAGACCAAGTGATGCCACGTGTGCTGTGGGTGGCGGTGTGTCGATGGTACATGTATAACAATATCTCTCACTTCAACATAAGATAAAAATGAAGGACAGATGTTCCTCATCTCCTAGTCATGCAACCAGATCTTTGAAGAGGAAACTGGATATTCCAACCAACTCTGCCAAAGGTGCAAACACTGCCAAGATCTGAGCAAATTCACCCCCCCTTCACAAAAAGATTCCACATGGTACTGTTAAAGAGATACAGAACTCAGCTCTGTGTGTGTGTGCGTGCGCGTGTGCACATGTACCGACGTGTGGCGGCTGCAGGCTGGTGTCAGGCGTCTTGTGCTTGTATGGCACTCTGTTGGGTATCACAAGGGAGGGAGATAGTGTAAGAGAGCTACTTCTGCAGGGCCGGATCTCTGAGGGGGTCTGGCATGGATGTGTGAAGCCATTTGGCCCCTGACAGGACTGTATGTATCTCGGCCAAGCCTAGGTCTCCTCTCCATTTTTTCCTCTCACTCTATAAGCATGAGGAGCAGATGGCATACACAGTTCAAGCTCCACCCTGCATTAGGGGCACCTCCACCGAGCCACCTGACCACTACCCCCAGTCTCAAATACAGTCCTGGGAAAGGGAACGGCAGCCATCAGCTCTGGGCAGTTTGTCCATGTGTCCTCAAGGTGGGAACAACAGCAAGCTAGAGGGAGTTTGTGATAGTAGTCTACTTTTTAAAAATGCCAGGCTTCTTTTTTTATTATTACTACTTTGTTGTTATCCAGTTAGCTCCTTCGTGTGTAGGGGCTGCCCACCTCAATACCCTTGCTTTTGCCTGCTTTGCTTCCTGGATCACCAAAGAGCTTTCACAAGGCAAGAATGTCTGCAAGAAGTCATCTGCCCTCAGGAGAAGACATGAATGTCACTTTGCCATCCCCTTCTGCGAGTCACAGTTGGTGTCTTAACACGGAGAGCAAGTGTAAAATGTCTGGGAAATTTCTGCGTTAGAAGGCTTTGCTGGAAATGAAGCACATTTAGTTGACATTGCTGGGGCTCACTAGCTCTTTCTTCCTCTCACTGAAGGCAAACACTGGGAGTCGCTGTCCTAACTTGCAATCTTGCTCTATCAAAGGCACTCTCAGGTCGTTCAGGTCCAAGTTCCAGGGGCTACTGTGCTCCCTTCTCGCAAACATAATGGACAGCTTTAGACTTTGAAATACCAACACATTTTTCTTTTAGATCCTACAGCAGGCCGCAGCCTTCAGGGGTGCCGCTGTCCCATTTTTTCAGAAGAACACAATTAATTGCTTTCAACTCTGTAGTAAATAAACTCTAACTGGTGAATAATGGCATCAGCTCAAGTGTTAACATCCGGGGTGTGGCAGAGACTGCTTTTAACTTCCCAGACTCCTGCAGAAGAAAGTGGTGGGGCTGAAAAAAAAAGGGTTGGGCTAAAAACAACAAACTGAATTTATTTCTTTTTTTTCTTAAAGCTAGGCCTATATATATATATGATGTATACAGTGTTCTGCCTGCATATATACACCTGCACACCAGAAGAGGGCACCAGATCTCACTCTAGATGGTTGTAAGCCACCATGTGGTTGTTGGGAATTGAACTCAGAACCTTTGGGAAGAACAAGCAGTGCTCTCAACCTCTGAGCCATCTCTCCAGCCCGAAACTGAATTTCTTAATGCCACACAGAAAATTCAAATCCAGGGACCAGTTGGCTACTTCTTGCCTCCTTCAATGAGCAGGAAAAAGAAATTCAGATTTTTTTTTAACAAAAACTAATAAATGATGGCTCTTTTCAATGTTTTTAGTAGATACATATATCTTTGCATTAATTTTTATATAATATATATAGTACTTCATATATGTACGTGTGTTCATGTATGTACCAGTGCAGATGTACGTGCAGTGCATGTGTACAAGTAAGTGTGTACATGTGGAGGACGAAGCATAGCTTCAGGTGCCATTCCTCAGAGTTGTCTCCCTTGGTTTTGGACACAGGGTCTTACCGGCACCTGGCCAGGGAACCGTAGGCTGCCTCCACTTCCCCAGCGCTGGGATTCTAAGCCTGTGCCGCCACACCTTCCTTTTTAACATGGGCTCTGAGAATCAATCTCTGGTCTTCGTGCTTGCAGGCCAAGCACTTGCCAACTAACCCATCTCCCCCAGCCCCTATAACATGCCTCATCTATGCATGTATTTATGCATATGGAGGTACATATATGTACATAATTCACTTATATCTATTTCACGACTCCGTCGGGCTGCCTGTCAGACCTGGGGGATGGGAGAAGGGGATGCAGAGGACCAGCTTCAGCCGCAGGAACCCAGGAGGCTGGCATTTTAGTCAGTTCAAGTGCAGTCCGGTGCTTTGTTGTCCTGTGAGGGTACCAGAGGCGTCCCATGGGGTTGCTCAGATAGCCATGGAAGACAGAGAGGGACTTTTTTTTTTTGATGGGGAGACTGGCCTGTGTGAGGGAATACCCAGAGAGTGAAACCACATTCCTTCATGCTAAAAGTTCTCAAACACACGTGCGCTGGCCGCACAGGAAGGCTGCCTGCAATACCTGTGCCTGCAGCCACCCTCAGAACTTTGAATTCGGCAGGTCCAGTGCCACCAAATGCACATCTCTAGCTTGCTCTCCGGTGGCATGGGTGGTGCTGGCCCACCTGTGCCCCACTGCCTGGGACAACCCAGGGGGAGTCACTCCTTGAGGTCCCCAGATCTGGCTGCCCTCTCCAGGGTTGACCACCTGTAGCCATCTCAGTAACCACATATGCTTCTGCTTGCTAAGGCATCGGGGTCTGGAAGGCTTCTTTAATGGATTTGAAAAGCCCTTCCCCTCCCCACCCCAGAGGTAAGGAAGCCAGGGAAAGAAGCTGCCCAGTGAATTGGCTGTGCCGAGGGCAAAGGTCTGTCCTCAGCGGTGAGCAGGTTCGGCCCTGCAGTGCTCAAGGCGGAAAGCTCAGGGCTAATGAAAGCAGGAGGAGGAAGACAAGTCTCTCCCTTCTGACCCTTCCTGACCTCTCTGACCCCTCCTGACCTCTCTGACCCCTCCTGACCTCTCTGACCCTTCCTGACCTCTTAAAATGTATTGGCAGGTCCAGAACAAAGCCAGTCCACCACACTTCCCCCCCCCCACACCACCGTACCCACCCACACCCCACACCCCACTCCCAGAGCACACACACTCAGTGCCATTTCCTGTATCAGCTGCTCTGCTTCCTGGAAAGACCCTCCTCCCTGGTTACATCAACTGAGCAGGCTTAGAGCTTTATCAGTTTCTGAGGACTGGGGATGGTTTTGAACATCTGTCCAGTGCTGTTAATTTGCATGACGGTCCTGCTGGGTTGAGGAGGAGAATGAGGAAATCCAAACTGCCCCCTGAGGAGGAGAAGCCCAAAGCTATTCAGCAATAAGGACAGTAGTGGGTGCTGGAGGGAAAAAATCTTGCCCTCCAAGACAGGAGGGGACTTGTGCCCCTGCTGAGCCTGTCACTGATCAATTTTAGAGGAAGTGGGAGACTGAAAGAAATGGCCAGAGAAACAGAGCAAAATGGCAAAATGATTGAGGCGTCATTCGCTGCACACTCAGGTCATCAGGTAATCCATTGACAGCGCCTCAGTCAAACCTAGACCAGCTCCCCCTGTCACCCCACCCCCATCCCAGCCTCCCCCAACCGAGGTCTGAAACCATCTCCTGAATTTGCTTTAAGTTCCTCAGGGTTCCCAGCCCACTGACTTGGAACTCACACACAGCCATCTGCTTCCTGTGCCCTTTGAGTAACTATTTCAAGTGAGTTGTTTAAGGTCAGCTTTCACACTAGAATTCTAACCACTTTCTCTCTCTCTCTCTCTCTCTCTCTCTCTCTCTCTCTCTCTCTCTCTCTCTCTCTCTCTCTCTCTCCCCTCTCCCTCCCTCCCTCCCTCCCCCTCCCTCTCTCTTAGAGAGAGGATGTCCGTATGTCCGTCTTCAGGTGTGCCCATGCCACAGAGCATACATGAGGGTCAGAGAAGAGTGTTCAGCAATCAGTTCTGTCAACTCCTTTGTACAAGTCATCAGTCGGGTTGGCATGGCAATCACATGTACCCACTGAGCTGTCTCTCTGGCCCCCGTACATTGCTTTTCCTAGAAGGACTAAGAGGAACGTGGTTGTTTGAAATGTTCTAGACCTGTGAACATAGGGGGCTGACAGGACTGGCCTCATGATCACAGATGATCAGGGAGCTGGAAAGTTAAGACGCGGTTCCAGTGTAGCCTGGGGGTTCGGAGACACCCAGTTCTGCGGGACTGCAGCTGGAGACAAGCCCCTGTCCTTCTGTGTCCTCATTTAACCCTGAGAACACTGCCGCCTACCAGGAACAGACAACCACCCGCCCCACACCATATGCTAATGACTGGCAGCTGCTTGAGCCTGCAAGCTACGGCGATTTGTCCATGTCGCTTTTATCCAGCCTTGAGTGAAGAGTTTTGCTGGTGGTGGCATTGGTCGTTTGACACTTGCCGGGTATTTTCTGTGCTTTAGACCCTGAGCAGGTCAGTCCTCTGCATCCCTGGGCTCAGCGCGCCCAGATTCGACCAATCACAGATCAAAAACACCCAAGGTTTTTTTAAGCTTCTTTATTAGCAGGTATCCATTGTTCAAAATAATGGGACTTTCCACACATATGTGTCATAGACGCCCGTTATCTTCGCCCTCTTCCAATAAGCCCTCCTTTTACTTTGTGTACATTTTTTATCTGATTTCTGCATATGAGAGGAAAAAAATGTGCCAAGTGTGACACTTGATGCAGAGCCTGAAGTGGATGTTCAATACGTCTGTGGAGAACTGGTCTCTGGCCCCATATTTGATTTATTCTTGGAGACGCCTCAGCTCAGAGTCTTCCTTTTTACACTCAGGGGCTTCTCTCTAAGTTTCCTGAGGATCATCTTAGTCTAGTAGGTTAAGGAATACATATGCAAGTAGTTCCCCGTGCGAGGAATGTTCTTTCATGGTCACATTCTACTACACGCTTCCACCCCATAGACCGGGCTCTGTTGAAATGTGCAGAAGGCAGCATCTCATTGGTGTCTCTGTGGTATGCTGCCTCTGCTCCCGGATTCATGCTTATAAAACATGAAGCAATCTAGTTTATCCAGACAAACTTCTCCCCCGACCCCCGAGGGGACGGGTGGGAGATCTAGTGCAACCTCTTTATATTCAGTCCTCAAGTTAAATGTCACTTCATTACAGCGCCATCTTTGTCCAGGATTATATGAAACAGCCCCACACACTAATACACTTTTTTGCCGACTCAGCATCTTGATTGTTTCTTCTGCAGCATCAGTTAAGTCCACTTGTTCAGGTGGGTTTTTGTTTTGTTTTGTTTTTTAAGTATTGTTCTTGTTTAACAGGATGCAGTGTTTTATTTGTCTGGGTCATGCCAAGACTCCACAGAGGTTGGAACATTTGTAGCGTATTTTGGCGTTTGCACTCCACAAGCAGAGCATTCTAAGAACTGTCTTCATCCCTTTTATCCTTTCAACTCCACATCCACATAGCCTTCTTCCTCCATATTATATGGGTGAAGAAACTAAGGCACACAGAGGTGAAATAACTTGTCCCAAAACACAGAACTACCATGTGCATTTGAGCCCATGGAATCTAGCTCTGTGTTCATGTTAAACCATTATTCTGAACAAAATATGTGCAGCAAATATTCTTGTTTGGGCACATGAACAAGCTAACCAACTGAAATCTGGTTTTTGTTGGGTTGATTTTGGATTTTTTGTTTTGGTTTGGTTTTTTGGTTGTTTTTTTTTTTTTTATTTAACATATTCTACATTTAGGTAAGTATCCCCACCTCAAATCTTTTTTTTTTTTTTTCTTTTAGGAGTTTGTTGTGGTGTGGGGCGGGGGAGGTGCTATGAAAGTATATGTCTTTAAAAACATCTTTAATTCCAACTTTTTTTAAAAAACTCATCTACAGTTCTGAAAGGAATGTATTTGTCATATGAAAGGACAAACTTTATCAATAGGTACCCATTTATGGTAAAAGTCTATTGTCCAAAAGCCAGCACATTTGCATTCTGTGTTATAGTGACTATAGTGGTTTGATATTCCAGCCCTTAATCCTGTGGCCATATTGCAAAAAGAATCTGCAGATGTAATCAAATGAAGGAGCTTGAGACAAGATTATCCTGGATTATCCGTGATGCCCCTCAACCCAATAGCAAGTGTCTCCATCAGAAACACGCAAAGAGGGAGGCGGGGGTGGGGGGTGGGGGGTGGGGGGGTCAGGGGGGTGGGGGTGGGAGGTAGGGGGCCAGTGTTTCCAGGGAGACAGGACTGGTTTGATGTGGTCAAGCTGCTGGAGACTGAACAAGCAAATTGGAAATGCTGCTTGGGCTTCTGGGGGAAGTGTGGTCCTAAGAATGCTTTGATTGTGAACATGTGACTGCCACAATTGTGAGAGGACAAATAAATACACATGTAATTGTTGATGATGAAAGAGAGAAAATATCTTCAATGGTATAGGCACTGGAAAGGTTTGTATGCTTCTGTGAACAACCCTAATGAAACTCATTGAGTCATACACACACACACACACACACACACACACACACATGCACACACACACATACAGATATATATATGCACACATACCCACATAGACACATAGACACATACACATGTATGCATACACACACAGACTCAAACACGCACATATATACACACATACACACATGTGTACACACACATGTACATACACACGTACATATATACTCATACACACACGCGCGCATGCACACACATATGCACACACACATACAGACATATATATGCACACATACCCACATACACACATACACATGTATGCATGCACACAGGCAGACACAAACACACATATATACACACATACACATGAGTACACACATATGTACATACACACATACATATATACTCAAATACACACACATACACACATACACATATAAACATGCATATACACACAAAATAAGAAACTAGAAGGGGCCTAGTTGAGAAGAAGAAGATTAGCAGAAGTGTGGGGATATGAGAAAAATAATGGGAGTAAATATAATCAAAATACATTATGTAGGTATATGAAATTTTCATAATGAGACCCATTATTTTGTATAATATATGTTAATTTTTAAATACTCAGTGGTAGGTGGAAATGCTGAGTTCCCAGTGGATGTGGCACGGCTTGCTGAGCCATGCTACTGCTCCTGTTTCCTAGTGTTCTAATAGCCTGTTCAGAATTCGATTGGCAAGAACCGGACTTGGGGGACAACTAGGGAGAATGTCTGCAGATAACCTGTAGAGAGCACCGGGAGCAGCTCTAACAGGGACTTTCAAAGAAACAAACGGTAACTGACACCCTAAACTGCCCCCAAGCTCCCCAGTATATGATTGTATCTGGACTCTGCTAAGGGGAGATGCACAGAAGACTACAGGTCTAGACTGTGGCCCCAAATTTGCATATCTGAAAAGTAACCACTTGATGATACTCGACACCGGACAGGCGGCCCAGGCAGCACTCTTCTCAGTCAACTACAGTGATCTCGCTAAGCTGTTGGTTCCCTGCTGAGCGTCTGGGTTATCTCTTTACATCGATTCTCGGCTTTGTTCTAAATATCTCTTTGTCCTTAGCAGCACATGATAAGCTTGTTTGGTGACAACTCTAGCACCAAACAATTTCTTTCTACAAATAATCACTACAATAAGGTATTGTATCTTAAACAAACATGAGGCACATCTGCACAGGAATTCCCAAGTCCAGGGGTGAAGCCATTAACCCTCTCTTAAACTCATCACCTGCGCTGGCTTTTCCCTAAGGACCCCAGGAGGGATGCTCTACTCTCTAGCAGGAGCTACCCTGGGAGAAGACAGTGACCCTCAGCTAACTAGGAAACTGACCCACGTTCGCCGAGTTCACCTTTCTTCCTCATTTGAGCTGTGTAACAGAAACAAACCGCCTTCCCGATTCTTCAGTAGCTTGTGGTATCCCTAAGCTTTCTCCTCCTCATTTCTAGTGACCAACCAAAATTCCGCTAGAGCCTTCAACCACAGAAGCTGCTCCCCTAATATTTTGTTTTATAATGTGTCGTTAATGTTCCAAGACACTGGAAGTCACATGGTGGTGATCTGTTTGAGACAGCAGAGGAGATGGCGGTGGCTCCTGGTGCCTGAGGCAGAGCCATAGCCTTGAACTGCAGTCTCTGTCATAGACCTTGATGCTACAAGAGAAGAAAAGTGTTGAGCTAAACTTGTACCGATGCACAAAACCTGGAGCCGTGCTTGGCCAGCCAAGGGAGTGTTGCCACCATTGGGAGACAGACACATTACCTTTGGGTAGATCCTCCCAGCCCTGGCGGATGTGCACTCCAATTTAAAATATCATAGGGAAGAAAGAAATCGGTGTTCCCATGGAGACAGCCTCCTAGAGCTCCTGCCTCATTATCATATCTGATTTAAGTATTTTCTGGGATCAGTTTGAATGTCATCTGTGCACCTTCTTCCTTTGGCGGCCGTGGGTTGTGTAACATCTGGCCAGAGGTTTTCTTAAATAAACTGTGTGTAATTGTAAGAAGTCCCTTCAGTACCCACCCATCCACTCACGTGCGCATTACTTGCAGATTGACGGACTCCTGAGAGCTTCATTAGTATCTACCTTCAGATCTCTGATTAAGAATTTTAAGTTGGCTGAATTGAGATTCAGAGTAGATGCCTATTGCTGGATATGGGGCCATTTCTCACAACCATATGCTAATTGTGTACTAGGAAATATGTCTGGTTTCGTCTTCAGTTTTACCTGGTGCCAGACACATACAGCAACCTTCCAAAGCACTCCCCAACACAGCATTTTTTTTCTGTTACCTCTTCTTAATTATTCTTTATCATTATTAGAAAATCTAACCACTCATGCTACTTACTTGTCCTGATTTGTCCCCTTTGTCTTCATTTGACAACTGCTCTTGTGTGGCAGGGTTCACTGGTGCTGCCTCAGTTTACAACTAGGCCCCATCACCTGGGGCTCCACGTTGACGCCGGCTTGCTAGCAAAGAAACCCCACCCTCGTCTTCTCTCTTACCTCTGTCTTGGTTGAATACGACTATTGGATGGCACATATTTGGAACCTGTGGCTTCACAAACCATTTTAAAAGCTAATTAAACCCTCGGTGACCTAACTCGTGGGAATTCCTTACACATCACCCACTGCATCCGAACACCCAGACTCCTGCTTACATCTGTCTGTCGAGGTGTTTTGGGAAAGAATCTCATTACCTCTAGTTTGGGAACTCAAATACTCTCAGTTTCTTAGTTATACACAGGCCCTTTTTTTTTTTTTAACTTTCAGTCTCTTAACAATAACTAGATCATCTAGATTTACACTGGAGCTTGGGGAAAGTTCCGCTGTTCAGGAAACAAAGCTAAAACTTCAAGTCCCCTCAAAGAGCCCCTGACAGAGAAGAGAAGGATGATATTTCATATTCACAATTTCGTGCGCATTTTCCTTAACAGAACAGACAGCAAAATTACATAAGCTTTAGTCTCCACAAAGTCTGTATCTACCCCTGGTGGGAATATTTTGAAGTACAAATTTTATTTTAAAAAAAAAAACTTTTCTTGAAGAATGTGAGTTTTAGCTGGGCAATGAGGCGTACACCCGTAGTCTTAGTATTTAGGAAGTGGAGGCAGGGAGATCAAGAGTTCAAAACTGCCCCTGGCTACGTGGTGAGTTTGAGGCTGTCCTGTGCTACATGAGCAGGGGGTGGGGTGGGGAGAGGTGGGGGGTTGGGGGAAGGAGGGTTAGGGGGGACGTGAGGAGGGAGAAGAAAAGGAGGGGGAGACCTTTCATGGTTGAAAGAAATACTTGACATGAGGTGCTGGCGGTCAGTGGAGACACACTGTGAGGCAGTATTCCTTTGTCAGTGGGAATGACAGTGAAAACTAGGCAGGGGACAGCAGGCTTCTGTCACCGGCCATCAGTCCCGACACATCCATCAACATCTTCACCAAGAACCTCAAGGCTTCCCCACACCCAGGTTTCGCTGCCGTGCCAGGACGGAGGGAAGGGAGACCACAATCTTAACACTGCTTCCTGATAAAGGCAGTTCAGAGGACCCTTTTCCCGTTGGTCTTGAGCACTGCCAATGACTTCTGCAGACTGAGTCAACCAGGCTGGGCCGGTGGTGCAGACCAGCAGGCCTCTGTCATGGCCACAGCGATGTGCGGGTTGTAAGCCCATCCACTCCTTCGGTGTCCCAAATGGTGGCCACTCCTAGGCTGGGATGAGCTGAGCTTGGAGTCATGCCCCCAACAGGAGCAACAAGCAGTTTTAAACTTGCAGACAGGTCAGAGAGCCAGGGGCACAGCACAGTGGCGGTGGGGACAAAGGGGCAGGTAATGTTCACTTCCAGGAGTTTAAACTCAAACCACAATCCGCACACATTACCTGCACGTGTGGAAATAGCACAGGATCAGTCTGCACAAGTCGTGTGTGCCTTATAATTATAACTTTTAAAATAAGAATGAAAGGAGTACAGGGAGAGCCGTTAGCTTTGAATTCTCTTACAACGCCTTTCCTGGTTCAGCCATCGGGAGGAGCGGGCGCCTCCAGCACTGAGTTGGAGCCCGCAGCTTATGAAGGGGAAAGCAATCACTTGGTTAACGACTACAGAGGACCTCAGGGTTAGGCAGGGCGCTGTTGAAGAGATGTAAAGGGGTGGAGAGAGGTTTCGGGTTTTGTTTATTTTCAAGCATTCTTCCATAATTTTACACACAAATACAATGTGTTTAGACCATATGGACGCTCTGCAGCCCCTCCAACTCCTCAAGTCCCCTCCACATCCCCCCTCAGCTTCGCATCTCCTCCTCCTCCTCCTCCTCCTCCTGCTTTATATTCCCCTGAGTCCAATCAGTGCTGCCCATGTGCACCTGGGTACAGGGCACCATCCACTGGGGCACGAGCCATCTACTGTGGACCACAGGACTGAGGAAAACTGCCTCCCCTCCCTCTCCCCCTCCACCTTCCCCTTCCCCCCATTCCCCACAGCAGCCATCAGCTGTCCACAGGGATGGAGAGAGGTTTTGGGGGGATCTCAGCTGGGCATGGGCCTCCTAGTTCATTCACAGAGAGGGGTTATAGTGAAGATTCGGCGTCTGATACTCACAGTCCGCGTCCAAACACGGCTACTTAGCCAGGCGAAGGCGACTTGGGCAAGCTGCTCCTTGGCCCCTCTGAGCTCTGGTTCCTCATGAAATGCTGCGCTCCAGAGGCATAAGGCTTTAGTCTGAGGAATATTAGTGACATATACTGAGTGGCATAGGGAAGCACTCGTCATATGGTGGGTAATATGGATTACTCTAGCTGGGTGATGTTTTATAACCAGAAATGTAAGGCAACAGATAGCATGGCACGTGAGAGCAGTGCAGCCTCAACTGTAACATGACACATTGAATCTGACACCGTAAAGACTTCAAACTCATTTTAACTTACAAGTTACCAACTGCAAAAAAAGATAAAAATAAAATAAATTCCTTCATAGAAGACTGGCCACTCTCCTGTGGCATGTCAACTGTGTTCACCATCTGATGCACGTCGTTCTCATTAAGACATAGTCTGTGGGGGCCAGAAAGATCCATCAGTAGGGAAGAGCACTTGCTGCACAAGCATGAGGACCTGAGCTCAAATCCCCAGCACCCATGTAAAACCAGGCACAGATGGATGCTCCTGTATCCCTAAAACTGTCCCGTGGCTAGGAGGAGACTACACCTGACATCCTGGCCTCCATATGCACGTACATGGGCATGCACACCTGTAAGTGAGCACACGCAAACACACGTGCGCGCGCACACACACATGCACACACAAAACATTAAAAAAATAAGAAGTAACTTTTTAAAACAATAAAATATCAATGAGTCTGTAACAATATTGGGCAGAGATTTCATCACATCCAAGCCACTGAATTCTCTGCTTTACATGTACTGCCCCCAGGAGAGAGAGGGGTGAGCCTCAGAAGGCGAAGGTGCACACTGTCTGTGTGCACACTGGTGTGTCTGATGCACGTGCATACAATACACATACACTCCTGGTTTCGTGTAGACCCACATGCCTTGTACCTGGCCCTGACAGAACACTAAGAAGGAACGAAAATATTATACAAACACATTTATCACGGCAGAATGCTCGTGCACAGCCCGGGAGGGGGGCAGGGAGGTGAGCCGTGTGTCAGTAGGAACATGTGCAGTTTGATGGAGGCTTCTGGGAATAATTCTAGGCACCGAAACCTCAGCATTCAGCCTGCAGCAATCACTCTCTGTTTGTGTGTGGTAGGGTTTCTTCTTCTTTTTTCAGCCTGAATGAATCTACTTGTATTGATTTCACACTTTGAGTATTTAATTTTTTTTTCTTCAGTCTTATCCCTCTCATGTTTTTGGTTTTTTTGTTTGTTTGTTTGACTGGCTCGACTTTCTTCCTCACCTCTTTGTTCTGAGCCCCACAGGGCCTGAATTCACACTAGAGTGAGCTCCAGTTTCCAGTTGATACAGGAAATTCAGAACAAGAGGTCATTGTTTCCTAATATTTAATGGCATGGGCACTGCCAAAATATACATTTTATTTTTGTTTTATTTTGATTCTCACATATTTCTCTGCTCTTATTTCCAAAGATAGCATTTTTTTTAGTGGTAAAACCCCCGTCTTTAATGCTTACATATCAAAATCAGAGAATTGAATTCACACTCCACATTTTAATCAAAGTCTGCCCATGCCCTTGGTGTTTGATGACTGCAGGTGTAAGGTCCTGGTCCCTCGTGTGCTGCGTCTGAATCCTGTCATGCCTGCTCGTTTCTGGGATCTGCTCTACAATTGGTGTCTAGTTCACTCAGACACATGGGGTTTCCTGAGAGCCAGTGCTGGGAGATGGTTCTGGAAACCAGATATTTTATTTTTGGAAAGGCTTTCTGAGATTTGTGTTGGCCTCACTGATGCTGAGCTCTGCAACATTTCATTTAGAAGAGTTTTCTGCAAACACAGTATCTCATGCACTCTGCTGCCCTGGAAATTCCACTTGGGCCAAGGACATGGTGTGCCAACTGCTGGATCCTGGGCAGTCGCACGTCCCTTTCCAAGCATGTGTGACATTAAGGTTTATTTGCATTGAATATGAACAATGCCTGTAACATAGAGTTAAGAGAGGAAGAGAGAAGCGAGAAAACCTTAACACCGTTGGGTGGTTGGGAGCAAAAGTTGAGGTGAAATTTTGCCTTAAAGCCATGTGTGTGTGTGGTGTGTACGTGTGTGTACATGTGTGTATGTGTGTACATGTGTGTGGTGTTTGTGGTGTGTGTGATGTGTGTGATGTGTGTGGTGTGTGTGTGTGTGATTTGCGTGGTATATGTGTGATGTGTATGATGTGTGTGGTGTGTGTGATGTGTGTGGTATGTGTGTAGTGTGTTATGTGTGTGTATATGTGTACAGTGTGTATGTAGTGTGTGATGTGTGTGTATATGTGTGTAGTGTGTATGTGTATGGTGTGTGTGATGTATGTGGCATGTGTGATATATGTGTGATGTGTGTGGTGTGTGTGTGTGATGTGTATGTGGTGTGTACGTCGTGTATATGTGTGTATATATGGGTGTGTGGTGTATATGTGTGCATATGTGTGTATGGTGTATATGTGTGTGGTATGTGTGATGTGTGTATGGTGTGTATGTGGTGTGCGTGATGTGTGTGGTGTGTATGTGTGTATGGTGTGTATGTGGTGTGTGTGATGTGTATGTGTGTATGCGGGGGTGTATACACATACATGCCAGAGAACGGCCTCATTATCGTGCCTTAGGAACTCTTTACCTTGTTTTTTGAGACATGGTTTCCCTGGCAAAGAGCTTGCCAAATAGCCTAGCCTGGCTGGCCAGAAAGCCCTGGAAGTTCCCTGTCTCCACCTCCCCACTATAGAGATTGCAAGCACACACACCAAGCCCAGCTTTGCGTGGAGCTCAGGCCTTCATGGGTGCACAGGAGGCATGGAGGCATGTGACTACCTGAGCCTGGAGCCATCTCCCCAGCCCTGGCGTCAGCTCTTCATCCTGCCTCTGAGGAGTTGCGTGACCTTGGCTGCCACCATCAATACCTCCGTCTTCTCATGTGACAATTAAGTAATTGGCTCAACTCACAGTACAGATGCGAGGGCTGAGTGATGTAATGCATATGTGTGTAACAGTGCCTGAAGTAAGCGCTTCAAATGCACACATACAATTCTGCAGAAGGCCACATTTTAGAAGGATGCTCTATTCTTCTAACAAATATTTACTTATTAAGTAAACCATTGCCAGTTGTCACCTCCAGGTCCTGAGGATGAGAGGCAAGAGCAAGAGGACTGGGTTTCTACTGTCTGCTTTATAACACAACATTGTTTAGAATTTAGGTTTATTCATGACTGGAGTGCTTGGTAGGACAGAAGTCAGGCATAGACTGAGTGGCCAGCCTGCTTGTGTGGTGTCCTGGGTTCTGCATTTGCAATGAGCACTTGGGAGGAGACGTTTAACTACTGAGAGCATCCATTTCTCTCTCTCTCTCTCTCTCTCTCTCTCTCTCTCTCTCTCTCTCTCTCTCTCTGTCTCTCTCCTTCTGTGTGTGTGTGTGTGTGTGTGTGTGTGTGTGTGTGTGTACATACTTACATACACACAATAGCTATGGTTCTTCAGCTGCTATCTGACTTACCTTTGCTTTTGTTTTAGCATGTGCACATGTGGGTGGATGCACCAGGGCTGCAGTGTGCACATGTGGGTGGATGCACCAGGGCTGCAGTGTGCACATGTGGTGGATGCACCAGGGCTGCAGTGTGCACATGTGGTGATGCACCAGGGCTGCAGTGTGCACATGTGGGTGGATGCACCAGGGCTGCAGTGTGCACATGTGGGTGGATGCACCAGGGCTGCAGTGTGCACATGTGGGTGGATGCACCAGGGCTGCAGTGTGCACATGTGGGTGGATGCACCAGGGCTGCAGTGTGCACATGTGGGTGGATGCACCAGGGCTGCAGTGTGCACATGTGGGTGGATGCACCAGGGCTGCAGTGTGCACATGTGGGTGGATGCACCAGGGCTGCAATGTGCAGGTAGAGACCAGTGAATAACTTTTCAAGACATCTACGTCTACCTTATTTTTTTGTTTTTAATTTCACTATTTTATCTGTGTGTGCTTGCCTGCCTGCATGCATATATATGTGCGCCAGATGTGTTCACGAGTATCAGGTTCCGAGTGCCCGCTTTCTCCAGTGTCCAAAGAATCACTGGTCCCTTGGAGCTGCAGTTTCAGGCAGCTGTGAGTCGCCATGTTGGTACTTGAAATTCACCAAGAGCTGCGGGTTGTCTTAACCACTGACCCATCTCTCCAGCCCCCACCTTGTTTTTGAGGCAAAGTCTCTGCTGATATTCCTGTCCTTGCCCTGCACATGATAGCTTCCGGTTGACCCACCGGACTCCTCTACCTCAGTCCTCACCTGAGTGGGCCTAGGGTGATGGTGACAGATGTAGTCTGACTTTTTTTTTTTTAACATGGTTTCCAGAACTAAACTCAGATCATCAGGGTTATGACAAGTGCCTTTACCTGCTGAGCTGAGCCACCTGTCCCATCCTTTTTTTTTTTTTTTTAAACACAGAGTCTCTTATTGACCTAGAACTCGTTGAGGTAAGGCAAAACTGCAGCAAGCCCAGGGACTCTACCTTCACCGAGCTGGGCTGGTGAGTATGTGCAACCAGGCCCAGCTTTTCCTGCGTGTCCTGCAGAACACATGAACGATATCTGGACTTGTAAGGCAAACACATTATTCATCTGCCTCCATACCACAGACTGATTCTTGAAGGGAATTGAAGTTTTGAGCATTAATGAGTACCAGGATATTTTCCAGATTTTTCCTGGCAAAACAGTATGATGACATTTTTTTCTGAACCTCTTTCATCCCTGTTTGTGCCAGGGTTTGTCCATCTCAGCCTTATTGACGCTTGAAACCAGACAGCTCTTTGTCCTCTGTTGGCAGCGTGTCCCTGGCATCCACCTACTGGGTGCCAGAACGTGCTCTCTCAGGCTGACGGCAGAAACAGCTTCAGACATGTTTCCCCCAGGGGAAGAGCCTCCTGAAACAGGAACCATCACTTTAGACTCAACAAAACTGAGCTTTTGTAAATCCTAGAAAATTCTGTCCCATAACCAAACAGAGAGGAGTATTCAGTGAATCATACCATTTTTTATGAAACTACTATGCAGGACAGCCAAGGCTACACAGAGAGACCCTGTCTCAAAAAAAAAAAAAGAAAAGAAAGAAAGGAAGGAAGAATGTTAATAATGATAGTGTAGATAGTGGGCCAATGAACGCTCTTCACTGGGTAACCTTGCTGTACATGGGTTGACATATCCTAAATTTTTTTATTTTAATATTTTTAAACATTTCTAATTTTTTATATATACATTTACATTATTACACATATATACAATCCACTATCTATAGCTAGAAGAATCATGACACAATCAGGAATTATATAAATGTTACATTCTTAGTGTTTTGGCTGTTTGTATTTGGCAGCCTTGAAAAAGACATCTTTCCTATCTTGGTGCAGAAACAAGGACATTTTGCCCAGTGGATAGTTTGCCACATTTGAAGCCATCTCCATAAGGAGGTTCTTTGATGCTCATCATCCCCTTTGAGGTCAGCTGGGTGTTGCCAGGAGTTAACCTGTCCCATTGTCAGTGAATCATTAAAATAAAAAAATATTTTTAAATTTGTATAACTTACTTATCCTAAACAGCCTGTAATAGCACTTTCAAAGTATTGGAAGTAAACCACATATTATAACTGAGTTATATAGGTATAATACCTCATATTAGAATATATATATATATATACATATATATATATATATATATATATATATGTAGAGAGAGAGAGTGTGAAGAATAAACTTACATTTGAATTCTATACCACTCATATCCTAAATTTTCAGTCCAAACTGAGAATTTTTTTACTAGATTTTTCTCCTCTTTTTACATGTACATATGTATTGTGTGTGTGTCTGTGTGTGTTTGTGTATGCATAAGTGTTCATGTGTGAGAGTGCAGGTACATACATGCCACAGGGTTCCTGTGAAGGGCAGAGGACAACCTCAGGTTTCAGTCCCCACCTTGCTTGAAACAGAGTCCCTCAGCCTGGCCGGCAGGATTCCAGGGATCCTCCTGTCCGCCTGTCACCATGACAGAGCTGGAATGACAGCCATGACAGGCACACACTGTGGCACTTCCTCTTACTTGGATTCCAGAGGCTCCAAACTCAGCTCCTCATGTTTGTGTGCCCAGTGGCCCAGTGGCCAACTGAGCCGTCATCGCCCGACCCCCTAGGAGATCTTTAAGCAAAATTATTTCCATGGTTGTGTTAGATCAAGGGGTGTTTTCTCAACGTGTGGCTTCTTCTCTTCCACAACAAAAGCATAGCAACCACAGCAAATGACACTGAATGACCTTCAGAATGTAGAAAAACAGTCAGGAGACCATAGATTGTAAAGGTTTTCTCCCCTCCAAGGACACACTGGGGACAGGGCACTGTCTCTGGATAAAGGGGTCTTACTGGTGTTTAAAAGAGCTACTCGTGTTGGCTTTTTTTTTTTTACTTCATTCCATTTCTCTAAAATACTAATTTAAAAAAAAAAGTGTTTTCAGGCCTGAAAGGTGCGTGTGGAAATCCACAAGCATCAAACTTATGGTTTTGTTTTTAAGGTAAGACAGTTATTTCATGAGCCGATGCCAAGACTAAGCAGTACAAATGTGAAACCTTTTCCAAGCATCTTACATTTTTGTTGTCATGTTGAATAAAAGCTTATGAAAGGCAGCAACCAGGGAGGCAGTCTGATACATCATTTAAAAAAAAAAAAACCAGGCTTTCTCCCTTTTAAGTGGAATTCTATCCCACTTTTGGCATCCGGAAATGTTTTGTTCACAACAAGAATGACTGTACCATATTAGGCAACGTCTCTCCTCTTCACAGCTTGAAATGAATATGAGGGCTAAGTTCACAAGTTTGATTCCCTTTAAAGACATGTTTGATTGCAAAGCTCCGTGTCCACCCTGTCTGATATCCTCCTCCGCCAGGCCAAACGCATGACTGAACTGAGCTGCATTCCGAGTCTGCAGCTCCAGGGCAGCCTGATGCTTAGGCATCATCCAGCACCAAAGTTGTTCTTTGGGACAACTTTGCCACCTAATGGCCGGATGTGATGTTTCTGTTTGTGACAGCGTAGCTGTTGAGCGCTGCAATGAACTATGACAGAAAACAGACACTCCTGTCCAAAGCAGAGACCCCAAAACAAGCCCTGAAAATGATATATACCAGATTCTAGAAAGAGGAAATGCTACACAGCTGGTCTTAAAAAAAAAAAAACATAGTTGCAGACTGCAACCCATGCCTCCCCACATTCGTGATAAGAAAAAGAACAATTAATATAGAAGTAGAGTTAGATGCCTGCAGAGATGTCTTGGTAGTTAGGAGCAGGTGTTGTCCTTGCACAGGACACGGGTTTGATTCCCAGCATCTGTGTATCAGTTCACAGCCATCTGTAACTTCAATTCCAGGGGGTCTGATACCCTCTTCTGACCTCATGGATGCCAGGCATCACCCAGGTGGTGCACGTACACTCACACAGGCAAAACAGTCACACATAAAATAAACAAATCTAATAAAAAAAAATAAAAGAAGTAGAATTAACTTAGACTTCTGGGGAGCAGGAAGTAACTTAGTCTGCCCAATTAGTTTAAAGAGGTTTAAAAACTGAGAGTTTTGGCTCTCTTTTCCAGACAGATCATAGGACTGTGGTGCTTTGTGAGCCAGTAGGATGAAAGAAACTACAAAAACGTAACTGGCCTGAACCTTATTTCCAAATTCCTTAATACCACTGGCCAATTGAACAAGTCCAGTTGTTTTTTAATTTATACAATATATTATGAATGTCCATAGGGACAGTTTTAATTACTGTCTGCATGACTTTCTGGTTATTTTTTTTTTAACTATTCATGTCTTCACTCTCAGTTATGGGCTAGATCACAAACACCGAGGCTGTGACTTCTGGCTTCCACAGACCAGTTACAGCAGCTGACACCCAGGAGTGTGGTTTTATGAGATATGCTGATGCTCTGACCAAGCTAATGGTTTTTTTGTTTTGTTTTGTTTTACTTCCAATCCTTTTTTTGTTTTGGGTTTTTGTTTTTGGGGGGTTTTTTGTTTTTTTTTTTAGGGGAAGGGTGTTTTTTGTTTTATGATCTTTTTGTGTGGGTGCTTTTTGTTTTGCTTTGTTTTTTACTTTTTAAAAATGAATTTCAAAGGCCAATGAGTTAAATCAGCACATAAAGGCATTTGCTGCCAAGCCTGGTGACCCAAGTTAGATTCCTGGTACCCACACAGTAGAAGGAGAGAATCAACTCCTCCAAGTGTCCTCTGACCTCCACTCATGCGCCATGGCATATGTACCCGCAACACACATATCACACATACAGACAGATATGTTAATAAATGTAATAAGAAAACATAAGCAAATTTATTTCTGTGGAATTGACATTCACTACCTATTAAGAGAGTAAATGGTTTGACACAAATTTACATATCTGTTGCAGCAGATTATTATATGTGTGGTAAGAACAACTCAAACCCACTTGTTTCAACAAAAAATTTCTAGTGCAATTTTATTAACTATAATCTTCAGATTATATTAGCTATCTAGACTAGTCTAGAGCATTCGCTTGCTGGAATATTCAGTAGTCTAGACTATTACTTTATCCAAATAGATTAGTCAAGAAGGAATAGTTTTCGGTAATCAAAGACTTCCTTCAGTAGCCCCGAGAACAAAGAAAGCTTTTTGGTTATATAACCAAAGTCAAAGTGCTTCACTGACTTAGAAATAGCTATGTCTAGTTTTGAAAGGACTGTCCTCAGACTGTATCTGCTTCTTAGGGTCCTACCCCATCTTATGCTGACTCTGCCCCCATCTTTCCTTTGTCTTCCTCTTATACTCATATTTTGCACACAGATACAAAGGTGGTGAACAGAGCTCAGCACCCCCAAAGATGATAGACTGTCTCTCTTCCCAGCATCTGCTTGAATTCACAAAGTGATCCTCTTGGTTTGGCTATGTGCCAAGCCCGTTACTGTTGTCAAGGACTCGGGGCCAGGCAGCACACGCCTGTCTCAAAGCACACTGGGAAGAGTACCAGTCTGGACACAAAACGATGGCTGAAAGAATGACAAATTTCAGGCATCTACCCTGGCACCCCTTAGCCAGAAAAGACGAAAGGACGCAGGCTGGAAGCCTTGAGAGTTCTGGTTATTCTGTTTATTTGTAGTGACATCACACAGCCATCCTAAGACAGGAAAACAAAGACATCAGAACATGACCTGTTCCCATGGAACCAGAGCCGTGGACCATGCCACAAGGGCCCCTAAAAGTTTCTATGGGTGTCAATGTACAATACATAGCTAGGTTGGTGAAAGGTGGCCTATAAATGGGGCTGCCATGCAAACCTAGCAGAAAAGAAGGAAGTTCAGTTACTGTGTCTAAGAACCTTTGCAGAAGATGAGACCCTAAGAAGATAAAGACTCTTTAGAAAAAAAAGTATATAAGAAGTAAGCATGCTGTCAAATGTTATAAAAAAAAGCATATTACATTTATCAATGATGTTTGGAAGAGACAATATCTCTAGTAAGGATGTACCATGCAGGGCGGCCCTGGTAGATTCCCCCAGCCCAGGTATACTAGGTCTGGTGAAACATACTTTTAATACGTACACTCCACAGGTAAAGAAAGAAGAATAAGAATTCAAGGTCAGCCTTGGCTACTTAGTATATTTGAGACCAGCATGGCCTATATAAGACCCTGTTTCTAAATAAATAAGAATAAAAATAAAGAGGCAGTGTTACGTGATGTGATAGACACTGTTTCCTCTCTTGCCTTGAGTTGGCTTGGATCGCTCCAGTGAGCCTTGAATAGCCAGTATAGCCTTCAAGTTTTGCTTATAATTTTATCTAGTGGATAAAACCTCACCATCAGGCACAGATATCTCGGGTGACACTGCAGCTGAGCAGTTGCCTTATAAGCATCTGATATTTTCCCCGTGTGAAAGTGAGCGAAGTGAGGAGTAAATCAGGGACACCGGGGCTCTGTTTTGTTTGATGTCAGCACAAAGTCCAATTCCTTTGCTAACTATATTCTACCTTAAACCACCCAATCCCTGCCGTGCATGCCCTTGACTCATGCCCTTCACGTGAGAGAACCGCCTTCATCACATTTAGCTGCTCTGAGATTTGCATCTCGCAACATGATGTGTAGACAGGAATGTGAGAAAGATTTGTGGGGACACAGGGACACAGGGACAAGTAGGCAGGAGTGGGAGGTAAATAGGAGAAACCTTAATAGTGATTAACGTACATTGTATGTAATTGTCAAAGAACAAATTTAATTTTTAAAAGAAAAAAAAAATATACATACATATATATATATATATATAATGAAAAATGTAAGCCACTCAAAGAACATACCAAACAGAAAAAGGTCTTTCCTGACTCCATCTTTTCTCTTTTTTTCCCCCAGACTATGTCAGAGCGTCACGATGACTATGCAAGGTAACAGTACAACCTCTCCTTTGTTTCCAAACATCAGCTCCTCCTGGGTGCACAGCCCCTCAGAGGCAGGGCTGCCCTCGGGGACAGTCACTCACTTGGGCAGCTACAACATTTCGCAAGCAGCTGGGAATTTCTCCTCGAACGACACCTCCAGCGACCCTCTCGGGGGTCACACCATCTGGCAAGTGGTCTTCATCGCCTTACTAACCGGCTTCCTGGCGTTGGTGACCATCATTGGCAACATCCTTGTCATCGTGGCTTTCAAGGTCAACAAACAGCTGAAGACGGTCAACAACTACTTCCTGTTGAGCCTGGCCTGTGCAGACCTGATCATCGGGGTCATTTCCATGAACTTGTTCACCACCTACATCATCATGAACCGCTGGGCACTGGGGAACCTAGCCTGTGACCTCTGGCTCTCCATTGACTATGTGGCCAGCAACGCTTCTGTCATGAACTTGCTGGTCATCAGCTTTGACAGGTACTTTTCCATCACGAGGCCGCTCACTTACCGAGCCAAACGGACAACAAAGCGAGCCGGCGTGATGATCGGTCTGGCTTGGGTCATCTCCTTTGTCCTGTGGGCTCCTGCCATCTTGTTCTGGCAGTACTTTGTAGGGAAGAGAACTGTGCCTCCGGGAGAATGTTTCATTCAGTTCCTGACCGAGCCCACCATCACCTTCGGCACAGCGATCGCTGCCTTTTACATGCCTGTCACCATCATGACTATTTTATACTGGAGGATCTATAAGGAAACTGAGAAGCGTACCAAAGAGCTGGCTGGGCTGCAGGCTTCCGGGACAGAAGCCGAGGCAGAAAACTTCGTCCACCCCACGGGTAGTTCTCGGAGCTGCAGCAGCTACGAACTACAGCAGCAGAGTATGAGGCGTTCATCCAGGAGGAAGTACGGCCGCTGTCACCTCTGGTTCACGACCAAGAGCTGGAAGCCCAGCGCTGAGCAGATAGACCAAGACCACAGCAGCAGCGACAGCTGGAACAACAATGACGCAGCCGCCTCCCTGGAAAACTCGGCTTCCTCTGACGAAGAGGATATTGGCTCGGAGACCAGAGCCATTTACTCTATTGTACTCAAGCTTCCGGGTCACAGCACCATCCTCAACTCTACCCAGCTACCCTCCTCAGACAACCTGCAGGTGCCGGACGAGGACCTGGGGACCGCTGACGTGGAGAGGAACGCCAACAAGGCCCAGGCCCAGGAGGGCATGGATGGCGGGGACAACTGTCAGAAGAGCTTCCCCAAGCTTCCCATGCAGCTAGAGTCCGCTGTGGACACAGCCAAGACCTCTGACGCCAACTCCTCGGGGGACAAGACTGCGGCCGCCCTACCTCTGTCCTTCAAGGAGGCCACGCTGGCTAAGAGGTTTGCTCTGAAGACCAGAAGTCAGATCACCAAGCGGAAAAGGATGTCACTCATCAAGGAGAAGAAGGCGGCCCAGACCCTCAGCGCCATCTTGCTGGCCTTCATCATCACATGGACCCCCTACAACATCATGGTCCTGGTGAACACCTTCTGTGACAGCTGCATACCCAAAACCTATTGGAACCTGGGCTACTGGCTGTGCTACATCAACAGCACCGTGAACCCCGTGTGCTACGCCCTGTGCAACAAGACGTTCAGAACCACCTTCAAGATGCTTCTTTTGTGCCAGTGTGACAAGAGGAAGAGACGTAAACAGCAGTACCAGCAGAGACAGTCAGTCATTTTTCACAAGCGAGTGCCCGAGCAGGCCTTGTAGGAAAAGAGCTTATCGACAGCAGTGACCACACACGCACATCAGCCCATGCAGCCTAGCAGGAGCCTGGCACAGGGTAGAAGGCCATTCCTGATGGTGATAAAAAAAAAAAAAGGGGAGGGGCAGGGGTGTTATCAGCCACACAGGAGAGAAGCTGCCTTTTACCGACCCATTGAATAAACTGGTTTTGGTCCAACGCCAATTCAGCAGGGAAGAAAGAAAAACGCTCTGCTGAGCATACAGAAATGTATTCTGAAACAGACTCTTACATGTCCTGTTTTGTTTTGTCTCTTAAAGAGAAAAGAAAAAAAATATTGTCTCAAAGCAAGTACCCTCTGAAGTTAGTTTGCCTGGGTCTTTTTATTCCTCTTGGGTCTGGAATCACTCACTGGTGGGCCTCGCTGCACTCATTGCTGTGTGTTCTTCCCACAGGTCCCAAAGGGTAACATCCAGACCCCCCCCCCACCTCCGTGAAGCACAGCAGGCCTGACAGTCTGTGGTTCTGAGTTATTTTGTACACTTGCGAAGCTGATGACTCTTGTCCCCGATCAGCTTCCGTCCCCTTTCAGTGTGTTGTTATGCACTCCATTTGTGGATTTGACTCTTGGTTCTTGCAAAGTACTGTTTTGTGCAGTTCAAGTTTCATGCAAATAAAATTGTATATGAGTAACATGCATACCTATATATGTGTGGGTTCCGCACGCACACACATAGTGTATATAACGTGATGGGGGCACACTGAACTGGCGAAGCGTTCCTCCTGTTGTATGCTTTCAGTACTTTGGTAACTGAAACCCTCCAGGATCCTCATATGATACAAGAGTGAAGTAAAGCCCAGTTTAGTGCTGTGTCTTGGTTTGGAGTTTTTTGACACTGGAGCTATTTTCCACAAACTACGCTGAGGAAGAATATCCAACCCAGGGAAGCCTTCTCGGCGATCCCATGCTAGACGCCCAGTCCCGAGCGGCAGTCGGCACCACGGCTTGACTGGACTCTGAGCATGCTGTCTCCCACGCTGTTGGCTCTGCCGACAGAGCTAAACCGGGGCCCCTCCGAGCTCGAAAGAATGAACTTGTGTACAGGTTTGAATTTAGTCGTCCAAATCTGAATGTTTCAAAACAAAATTTCTGGCATCTAAACTGCTTGGAAACTCAACCCTAGAGTCACTTTTGAATGTCACATACAGCAATATATCTACATTTACATGGAAAGCAAAGGAAATACCATGCCAGGGGCTGATGGGAAGTATTGTATTTCATTTCCTGCCGCCTGCCACCTTCTGAAACAAAGTAGGGCTTTCCTCCTGTCATGGTGGATGGCCAGAAAGCCACGCATCCTCTGAAGAAAGAATTGCACTTGAAAAAGTATTGCTTCAAAATTGATTTCTTTCCATTGTGACAACTGAATTTTTGCATTATTCTTTGAAGTGCACCGTGTTTTCTCCGGGGGGAAGTGTCTGCTGCTCTCATTCTCCTGGCTGCTGTGTTGTTGGGTTCTTTTTTTTTTTCCTTCTGCTGAGACTGTGTGGGGAGTGGGTGGGGTGGGGGGGTGGGGGAGGGCTATGGAGAACCCTTCCCTTGTGCAGGGGATCTGTCTATGTTGTGAACCCAGAGCTGGGGCCAAAGCTGCTTTTGTATTCAGTGTGAGGTGGTGTTTACAGCTGACTTTGACATCAGTGGGTGTGTTCTCAGTGGTGTGTCTGTACCTGAACTATTTAATGTCGTGTCATGTTTATATAAAGAATATTTATGCATACTTTACCATGTGTTTATTTAGTGCTGATAGGTGACTCCCTCCACCAGGGTATCCTTTGATGTTGACTCTTTAGGATCCACTTGAGTCGCACCAAGTGTCCCCTGAGGTTTTTTGTGTAGCTAAGAAGATAACAATCACCTGGTTGTCCTCTGAGAGACCTGAACCTTTCCAGGTAGTAAGCGCTGTCACTGAAAAACCACTCTTTAGCTAAGTGATGTGACCCAACAAAGCAATCCTCCTCCTTCGTATCTGAAACCACACTGCAAGGAACAAAGAGAAAATCCACATCAACATAAGGATTTTCTTCTCATTTTTTGGCCCTCCTTTAATCAAAGAACAAGAAAATCCAGAGACTATTTTCTCCCTCGTATAGTGACATACAGAAGGCGTGTTCTCCACCTAGGAGGCACCTGGTAAGCTACTGCGTCTATAGTTTGTCACTCAAGTTGGCTGGGCACTACTAAGTATGTGATTTCCTCTTCAAGTCTCCCTGTATATCATCAGCAATTCCAATCTCTCTGAAAACTCCCATTCTGCCCCGTCCTCAAAGAGTTCTTCCTTATATTAAAAAAAAAAAAGTTAATAGAGAAGCCCAGAGCTTGAGCAGAAATTCAAGAGTGAATTAAGATTCTACTTAAATATCATTATCTCCAGATTCTTGTCCAAGATGGGAATAATTACCAAAAAGAAAAAAAAAAAAGAAGTGGAAAAAACCCAACAAACCCTAACTCTCCTAACTCTCCCTCTTAGCTATTGGGTTCGTTATGATGGATGAGCCTCTTAAGGGCAAAAGCTGCTTCTAAGCTCTCCTGACTGTTTATGGAAAGGTATTCCAACAGTTGGGTCATTTTCAGAGAAGAAAAACAAATAAAATGGATTCTTTTGAAATGAAAAGCTTAGAAGTTTAAGTGAAGGTTGAGCGGTTGAGCATTTGCAACTGTACGGGTTACATGGGCATTTCTTGAGCAGGCACCCAGCACGCACAGAAAATCAAACTCCTTATCCCCAGCCTCAGAACAGAACTACTCTGTCCCATAGGAACGAGGCTTGTGGAGATTTAATTGAAAGAGGAAAATAATTAAACCTAAAGTCCACCACATATGGAGCCATTGAGAGAGCTTCTCCCTCCCCACCCCTGGCCCCATCTGACTGTCTCTTTTTCCCTGTGTCTCTCTTCCTCTTTATCGCCCTCTTTCTTTGTGTCCCCCTCTGTTTGTCTCTGTAGTTTTCTGCCTCTCTAGGTCTTTCTGTCTTGTGCTCACTTACACATACACCCTATACTTGTAGCGGCACACACACACACACCACACACACATACATACACAGACACCACGAACACTCACACCACACACACACACACATATACACACACACACACCACACACACATACATACACAGACACACTCACACCACACACACACAGAGACACACACACACACTCACACCACACACACACATACACACACTCACACACACACACACTCCTCTTTAATATATATTATATCTGGACTCTAAGAGGAAAAAAACACATAAGCTTTGGACATGGAAGTGACGAAAGATCTAGAAAAGTACAGCATCTAACGTCCTTTTCTAATCTTCGCCATGCTGGAGTGGGCAGGCAGACCGTCCTCTTCTACAGAGGATGCGGGCACTCTGGCTGGCCTGTGAGAGTGGAATGCACTTGCGATGAGCTGAAGAGGTGGCTGCTCAGCCCTGCCCTGGAGAGAGAACTAGGATTTCCAACCCAGCAGCAAAGACTGGCACACACGAGAGTGATAAGAAACAGGAAGCCAGGGTGAGATGACTCAAAGATCAGGACCCTGAGCTCAGTTGGTAGAGGGCTGTTTGGAGTGCACTCCGCCCTGGCTCCAACCCCCACCATTGCATGTATCAGGTGCAGCAGAGCATGCCCGGAGTCCCAGCACTCAGGAGGTGGAAGCAGGAGAAGATTCAAGGTCATCTCCTCTGGCTCCATGCAGAATTCGAGGCCAGCCTAGGAGAGATACATCAGACTCTGTCTCGAGATGAGCAAAAAAAGACGGGGCCATCTCATCAGGAAAATAGGCAATTTGTCTGAGGACAGATTACAGCAGGACAGACTAGCCGATGAGGAGCCCTGAGTCCTAAATCTGTTTCTGTCACGTCTGGTCACGTGTCCTCAGATGCACCTGTCAGTTACTGCAACCCTCTGGGTTCCCTCCCAGTGCATAAACGAATACCTCTAACTCGCTTCCTGGTGTCCAGCAGGTCAGGCTGAAGAGAGGTGTGAACAACTGTGGTGATCAACACACCTACTGAACATTACAGGCTTTGAGTACCCACAGATATTTCAATACGACCTGAATCTGAAGAACTCCCTTTGTTTTTCCTTTATCTGGTACATGTGGCCAAACGTGCTACAGCATGCTTGCAGAGGTCAGAGGTCATTTTAGAACTGACCCACCATGTCAGTTCCAGTGATGATCACCCAGGCATTGGGTGTTGTGGAAAGCGTCTTTACCCACTGGGCCCTCTCCATGGCCAGAAACTAAAGAACCACTGAGGCCTGTCAGAATGCCGGCAGCCCGTTGCTTCTAAAGCCACTCTGAGTGCGAACACACTCACCTTAGCCCAGCTGGCCCCCAGGTAGCAGACGCTGGTTTCAGGACTAAAACTGTGCAAATTATAACCATCAAAAGAGTTACCCTTTTAAAAGTTGGGATTGTCCTTTTCTCAACCTAAACTGGGCTCTTTCTGCCACTTCCCCTGAATGGGTTGGGTTGTTTTTTGTATTTTGTGTTTTTGTTTGTTTGTTTGTTTTTGTTTTTCACAGTGCAAGGGTGAAGCAGATCTGTCTAAACAGTGTCAGTTCCCAGCTCATCCTAGGCTCAAGGCAACTTTACTGCCTCTCTAGGGACTTAAGTCACACACTCTGTTGTTTTCCTGCCTCTGCATAGTCAGCCTCTAAGGACTGAGGGGATGGCTCGGTGAGCAGTGCTTGCCTTGGGAACACCAGGACCTGAGTTTGAGCCCCAAGCCCAAAGGCAACCATGGCATAAGCAGAGGCGAGAACATTCCTTGGGGTTTGCTAGCCTCAGTCCTACCCAATTGGTGAACTCTAGGACACACACACACACACACACACACACACACACACACACACACACACACACGCTTATAACTACACCTACACATACGTGCATCAAAAAAGATAGGGCTGGGTATTAATAAATTGCTCAGAGGGTAGAGACACTTGCCCCCTCCCCCAAGCCTGAGTTTGGTCCCCAGACCCAATGGGAAAGGGAGAACCAACGCCCACTGATTTCCCTCTGACCTCTACACATACACTGTGGCAAGTTCACACATGCGCACACACAAAGTGCAACTGGGATGCACTTTCACCCATAGCCTCCCCTGCACACTTTTCATGGTGCAAAGCCTCAACTCTTCGCTATGATGCCTTCAGCCCTGCGGGTCCCACTGCTACTCTGGCTGTGCCTTCACCAGTGCCTTCACCTCCATGCCTTCAAAACTAGTACCACCTGGTTGTGAGGAAGGCCTGGGGAACCATAGAAATGTGAGCTTTCTCCTTGCTCCAGGCAGGGGGAGGATTGTTGATGTAGCACACCCTTGCATGTCATTTGTCTTGGCTGGGAAGTTGCTGACTGAGAGTCTTCTATCCTTTCCTTTGTGTATGTGTGTGTTCATCGTGTTTGTGTGCACATGTGGAGGGGTGTATTCGGAGGCCAGAAGTCGATGTCAGGTATTAGATTTGTCTTCCCCCTTGTTTACGGGGACAGGGTTGCTCACACAGACCTGGAGCCCACGGATTCGGGTGACTCCCTGGCCAACCAGCCCTGGGGATATTTTTACCTTCAATACCCATCACTTTGATCATAGATACACACTCCCATCTGGCTTTTTGTATGGGTACCTGGGATCAAACTTGGGTCCTTGTACTTGCTGAGCCATCTCCCCGTCTCCTCGTTTCTTTTCACATGTGGGAGACCCACCAGGTTTAGTGCAGACAGGAGGGAGAGTCACATGGAAAAGAGCACGTCTCACACTGGTCTCTGCTGTCGGAACTCAGGGGCATAAATCTGAACCAGACACCCTCATACATCTAAGGCATGTAGGTGGATAGAGGAGCCACCACACACACACACACACACACACACACACACACACACATGCCTGTGCCACCATGGCCAGCTTAATCTCGCCTCTCTTATTCCCTCATGGCCACCATTTCTTCAAGGCAATGTCAAAAACCTGTGCATCCTTCACCCTACAGACAAGTCATGTGTGCTATCAGATGATGCCTGTGAGTTTGTGGTGACTTTGATTCCAAGTCTCACAGTGAGATAAGGAAATGGCTCAACTGCCCTTTAAAGATTTCATATATTTATTTTCAACTACACGTACATGTGTGTTTCTATGTGCAATGTTTCCACCTTTAAAATATGTTTTATTTATCAACATAACTTAGAAGTGATGAGAGCAAAGTAGGAAAGTGGTGGCATAGTACTTTAGGAAACGCACCAGAGTGTTGACGTTCACTTTCTGTCACTCTCAAGGGATGGGATTACTGGTTTGTACCACCATGCCTATCTGGCTAGGCCAGTGAGATCTCCACATTGCTCAGGTACAGTAAACCTTAGGTGCCCAAATCCAAACAGGCCTCTAAGTGGTACAAGCCCCTCCCCAGGCCTGGAAGCATCAGTGGGTACGTGGAAGCTGTGGCTGGGTCTAGTATAGCACAGAATCGTCTGGACCTGGCTGGCTGTGTTGTGGGGCTGCCCAGAAAGGGAAGGATCAGGACAGGATTAGAAAGAGATGAAGGAAAGCTAAGACCACTCAGCAGTGGTCACTTCTGTCAGCTGTCACCTCTCAGGTCAGTGCTCTCTCTGCAGGTAGCTTTAGAACACTATCAAGAAACCAGGCTGGAAGTCAGTGTTTTCCTAGGCAGCATTTTTTATTGTCACTCTAGGCCTGGGAATAGGATCAGCGCCATTAGCTTGAGTGGCTAGAAGAAGGAGGAGGAGAGGAGACGTGTGAGGAGGGCTACGCCGAGGGCCCGTCTGTCCCTGAGCTTCGCCCCTACCGGCTTCACGGTCAGCCCTTCTTCAGACTTCACAGAAACCCATGCGGGACACTGGCCAAAACACTGCCCTCGTTTTTCTGTCTTATTAGAAATAAGACCTGATTCAACCATTCTTTGTCAGGGTCGGAGCTGAACAAATCATCAGCATTCCTTCTGTCATCCTCGCCCACTGGACCCAACTCTTTCTGGACCTTATGTCTCCTGTAACCCAGAAATAAGTGCTGTTCAGTTTAGACCAGTTATACCAACCTAAATATACTGATTTAAGACCTTCCACTTTCTGAACTGTTGAAAGAAACTAACCTGTGCATTATTACGCAAATGGCATCTCCCATTAGCCAACTGTTGGCCAACTGTGGATGAGTTCCAAAGATAAAACCAAGTGCAAAAACAGAGAAAAATAAGTAACACTATTATAAAGAAAATTAAAACTGCTGAGGAGATAATAAACTGGTATGGTAGTCTGTGGTCGTAATCCGTACACCCATGAGGTGGAGACAGGAGAGTCAGAAGTTCCAGGTCCTATCTGGGATTTTCTGCCAAGCCTGACAACTTGACCCACGCAGTGGAAGGAGACAATCAACTTGCACAAGTTCTCCTCTGACCTCCACAGGCTCACCAAGGTATGCGAACACCCACACACATATACATTCACACACACACACACACACACACACACACACACACACACACACACACGGGGAGATACAAAAAATGAATATGTACTTTTAAATTTGTTAAAACAAAACAAGTTCAAGGTCATCCTAGGCCACATAGGGTGTTCAAGACCAATGTAGAACACATGAGATCTGTTCTCCAAAAATAAAATAGAATGAAGTGATGATAGTGGAGGGTTCTAGAAAGACAGATGAGAAGATGGGTGACACGTATCTCTGATCCTAGCACTCCTCGGCAAGATGGGAGACTGACACAGAAGAAGTATGTACCATGGGATGCGCGCGCGCGCGCGCACACACACACACACACACACACACACACACACACACGCACGCATGCACGCACGCACGCACATTCGCATGCACAGAGATGGGGGACAGGAGATTTTTAAAATAGAATCCAAGGCTGAGGATGTAGGTCAGTCACAGTACACTTGCCTGTCACGTACAATGCCCTTGGCAGCATGCATAGGGAGCTAGTAGACCATTGTCAGGGTTAGAGGATGTTAGGTCTCTCCATAATCAACTCCTCCCCATAACCAACAGTTTATAAAGCAAGGGGACGGGGTCCTATCTTTGCCTCTGGGTGGAACAGCCAAGGTCACAAATGAATAGCTACCTGGTTCTAGGAGGCCCAAATTTTACAAGATAACTTATTTTGTGGAAAGCTTTCTGATAAAGAACAAGGGCAGACCATTGCCCCCCCAAGGCTCAATCAAAAGGGTTTGTCAGTGATGGAGAGATGGCTCAGCCATTAAAGGCTAGGCTCACAACCAAAAGGATTTGTCGGTCACCTGGACAAAGGGTTTGTCCGTCACCTGGACTGTGGCTGTGAAGATGGCTCAGCAGTTAAGAGATCTTCTCATTGCTTTTGTAGAGAACCAGGATTGGGTTTCCAGCACCTGATTCAGGAGGCTCACAACCCTCTGTAACTCCAGCTCCAAGAGACCTGAAACCCTCTTGTGGCATCCATGGCACTTTCACACATGTGGTACATAAACTCATGCAGGTAATACCTACATATGAATAAGTAAAAAATAAGTAAATACATTTTTAAAAAGAAATTGCCCCCTCTGTACCACTACCTGGTACAGAGCCTAGAAAATCATGTGAGGCAGCCAGGCTCAGTGGTGTACACCTGTAATCCCAGCATTCCAGCAGGCAGATCTCTGGTGAGCTTGACGCCAGCCTGGTCCACAAAATGAGTCCAGGACAGCCAAGGCTACACAGACACACCCTGTCTCCAAAATAAAGGAGAAAAGATAAAAGAAAAAAAAAGATCATATAAAGCCTACAGTGTAGACCAGCGCAATGGCATTTTGGCCCCTGTCCACTCTCGCTGCTTGAGAGGGTTTTCACACAGTGTCCTCTGCACCACCCTCTGCGACTCATCTGAAGGCTTTCTATGGCATTCACAAGGATCAGGAAGCTGGGAGGAAGCCAGAGAAAGGCCCTAGTCACAGCATGCCAAATAAATAAACAAGTAAACAAGTAAATAAGAAAGATAAGGGAGAAAGGAAAGAAAAATACTTTCTTCAGACATTCACATGCCTGTCATTCCCGCACTAGAAGGCTGTGTTACTTAGGAGTAGTCAGTAAATTGGTAACAGCTATCTTTAAATATATAGTTTATGATTTTTAGCAGAAAAGTTTAAACACCATATAATGTATCCCTCTTACTATGTCAAAATTATTGAGCATGGGGAGGGGGGCGGGGAGGGGAAGGGAAGGAGCCTGGAAAGATGGCTTAGTGGTTAAGAGCGCTGTCTGCTCTTCCAGAGGTCCTGTGTTCAATTCCTGGCAACCACATGGTAGCTCACAACCATCTATAATGTAATCTGATGCCCTCTTCTGGCATGCAGGTGTAGATGCAGGTAGAGCACTCACATACATAATAAAATAAATATTTTTAAAAATTACTAAGCCTGGCAAACATACTATCCTTTAAGAACAAGTATTTGTATTAAAATACACTGTGGCTGCACATAACCAGCTAATGGTTATATTTTTTAGTCTGAGTTTAGATTACCCCTGAAAAACCTCACTGCATGGATTACTTAAGCACTTCTAGGCTTCATCATCTTGTTCAGGGTGGAAGCCAGCACTATTGGTCAGAGTCCCATCACTGAGGAAAACAATGTGATGAATGAAGGATTTGTTTGTCTCGTGGTTTTCAGAAGTTTCTGGCCATGGTCAATAGCTCCATTGCTTCTGGGTCCATGTGTGGTAATGCAGAATATCCTGGCAGACCCAAAAATGAAGTGGAGTGACTCAACTCAGACAGGAGAAAGTCAGGGGCAGAGAAAATATCCCAGCCCCAAGGGCACACCACTGTCATGGCTACCTTTTTATTGCTGTGGCAAACACTGTGATTCAGGAAATTTATAATAGAAAGGATTTAATTTCGTGCTTACAGTACATAGAGTGAGTCTTCCATGACAGGGAAGCCAGGTCAGCTGGTGCCGGAAGCAGCTGGTCATGTTGCGTCCACAATCAGGGACAAAGAGCAATGAATGCATGCTGTTACTCAGTTCATTTCTTCACTTACACAGAGCAGGAGCCTAGCCAGAGGATGGTGCCACACACAGTTGGCGTGTCTTCCTGCACCAGTTAATACAACTGAGATAATGCCCTGGACAGGTATGCACAAACTCCCAGCTCCCAGGTGACTCTAGACTCCACCAGGTCAACAATTAACACTGACCATCCTGCCTCCCACGTGCGTCACCAAATGATGACTCACTCCATCAGTGGACTGATCCGCTGGTTAGGTAGAGCCTTCCTGGCCGAATCCAAATGCTGGGGACCAAGTCTTCAACACATGCGCCTTTAAGAGGTTAGTGGCATTTCATGTCTAAACTGTTAAACGCCCTAGTTGTCACATTGTTTTTTTGGTTTGGGGGTTTTTTGTTTTGTTTTGTTTTGTTTTGTTTTGTTTTGTTTTGTTTTTTAAGGAATAGAGAAACAATCCAAGACAAAAATAACACACCCCACAAAAGATGGCTACTGTAACCAGGGTTTCTTTAGCTGGATGGCACATCCACTAATGTGCTGGGGGGAACCGTGACCACCTAGCAGAATATAGAATTTCCTGTGAGAGCGCATGATGGAGATCGGAGGAACACGGGTTTTATGGTTTATAAGTGTGAAATACCTCCAATAGACTCATGTGCTGACCACTTGCTCCCAAGATGGTGCGCCATTTTGAGAGGTGTTGGAAATGCTAGGAAGTAAGGCCTACCTGCAGGAAGTAGGCCATTGAAGGCGGTACCTGATCCCTGCTCTTCTTTCCTCCTTCCTCTTCTCTTCCTCCCTCCCTTCTTCTTCTTCCTCCCTCCCTTCCTCTTCCCCCCTACTCCTTCTCTCCTCTTACTCATCTTCTCCCTCGTTTCCCTCTCTTGTCCCTATGCCTCTTCCTCCTCCTTTCTACCCCCCCCCATGAGATAAAGAACCTCTGCCACCCCACCCTGTAGCCACCATGACATTCTACTAAAGCAACTGGGGACTAAACCCCGTGAAGTGGGGGGCCAAATTAAATCTTTTGACACTTAGGTGGTTCCTGCGGGGATGTTGGACACAGCTACGGAAAGCTGATGTGAACAGGCAGCCATCTGAACCACATCTAGTTCAGAGAACAATGCAGAACGTGACCTCCAGGCACAACTTGGCCTTTGAACTCCCAGCACCTTGTATCTGTAAGTTGCCTGTGATCTTGTAGGTAACACTCCAGTTAAATTCATTGGTTTGCCGAGCTATCCTTGAATGGCATTGTTTCTTTGGACTCCTGTTGGCTGCCTATGTGGGTAAGGAGACAATTGTTCATCTCCCCAGGAAAAGTTAACCATGACTGATGCAGAAAACAAAACTCAAGTTTAAGTAAATCACCCATAGCAGAGGCAGCCATGTCACACCCAACCTCAACATCTGTGCTAACTACATCAGCCACTGTCTGCCAAAACCACGAGACCTGAGTGTGTGTGCTGGGGAGAGGGACTGGCTCCAGAGACTCATTGCTTGCTCTCTGACAGCACAAGCCAGTATCTAGGATGGACACATAGGTTCCCTCTACGATACAGTGCAGAGAGAAAAGTTATTCCATTTGCTCCAGCTGCAGCCAGGAGAAAAGGAAGACAGTGTGGGACGGCACAAATGCATCCGAGTGTTTGGTCGGTAGGACACGTGTGCTCACAGCCTAGCAGGCACCCACATCAGGTGATGTGCCTGGGAAGGAGAGGAGCTGCCTGTCCTGTGTGGCCTTTGTCTACCAAAGTGTGTGTCTCTCTCAGAGGAAATGTTCAGATGGACTACTCCCATACCAGTGCCACCTGATTCTTCTGCCTGGGTTATTTTCATCTGCAATGTGTGCATGTGTGTGTGTGGTGTGTGCACACATGTGTGCTGCTGAAGACCACAGCTAGGCCTTGGACTCTGAGAGATATATCCCAAACTCACTAGTCCCCAGCCTGGCATTATCACTGTCACGTCTGTGTGACAACTACGTGTTACAGTTATTTTTATAAAATTATGTTTGTTTCAATGGTGCTGGTCTAACCAGATGCCTATGTGTAGAAAATGCAAATAGGCCCTTATTTATGACCCTGCACAAAACTAAAGTCCAAGTGAATTAAAGATCTTTAGCATAAAACCAGACACACTAAATCAGTTAGAAGAAAAAGTGGGGAAGAGCCTTGAGCTTGTAGGCACAGGAGACAACTTCCTGAACAGAACATCAGCAGCTCAGGCTCTAAGGTCAACAATTCATAAATGGGACCTCATGAAACTGAAAAGCTTCTGTAAGGCAAAGGACACTGTGAACAGAACAAAATGACATCCTACAGACTGGGAAAAGATCTTCACAAACCCTACATCCAACAAAGGGCTACTATCCAAAATATATAAAGAACTTGAGTAATTATGCACCACCAAACCAAATAATCCAGTTTAAAAATGGGGTACAGAACTAAACAGAGAATTCTCAACAGAGGAATATTAAATGGCTGAGAAACACTTAAAGAAATGCTCAACATCCTTAGTCGTCAGAGAAATGCAAATCAAAATGACTCTGAGATTCCATCTTACACCCATCAGAATGGCTAAGATCAAAAACCTCAAGCTGGCGAGGATGTGGAGAAAGGGGAACACTCCTTCATTGCTGGTGGGAGTGCAAACTTGTACAAACTTTGCAAATCAATCTGGTGCTTTCTCAGGAAATTGGGAATAGTTCTACCTCAAGACCCAGTTATACCACTCCTGGGCATATACCAGAAAGATGCTCCACCATACAACAAGGACATTTGCTCAACCATGTTCATAGCAGCCTTATTTGTAATAGCCAGAACCTGGAATCAACCTAGATTCCCCTCAGTTGAAGAATATATAAATATATATAAAGAAACTGTGATACATTTACACTATGGAGTACACTCAGCTATTAAAAACAAGGAAATCTTGAAATTTGCAGGCAAATGGATGGAACTAGAAATGATCATCCTGAGTGAGATAACCAGACACAGAAAGACACACATGGTAAATATTCACTTATAAGTGGATGTTAGCCACATAATACAGGATAACCACACTACAATACACAGACCTAAAGAAGCTAAGTAACAAGGACCCTAGGGAGGATGCTTAATTCTCATCCAGATGGACAAATAGAATAGAAATCAGAAGCAGTTGAAGAGAAAGAACAGGATGGGTGCCTACCATAGAGGTCCTCTGAAAGACTCCACCCAGCAGGGGATGGAAGCAGATGCTGAGACTCACAGCCAAACTTCAGGGTGGAGCACAGGGGGTGTAATGGAAGAGTTGGGGCATAAAAGGACCTGGAGGGGACAGGAGCTCCACAAAGAGACCAATGGAGCCAATAAATCCAGGCAGAGGAGGGGGTTGCTGCAAGACTGATGCATCAACTAAGGACCATGTGTGGTGAGGACCGAGACCCTCAGATGGAGTAGATACACAGCAGAGTTTCTTTGTGCGTCCCTACGGGGAGTAGGGACAACTTCTGACATGGACTCTGGTGCCCACTCATTAATCACTTCTCCCCCTGGCAGGGAGGCCTTGCCAGCCCACAGGGGAAGAGGAAACAGGCAGCCCTGGTGAGACTTGATAGGCTGGGGTCAGGTCACAGGGAAGGTGGGCTTCTCCTTTCTGAGGATATGGGGAGGGGAGACGGGGTGAAGGATGGATGGTGGGGCCAGGAGGCAAGCGAAGAGGGAGGGAGCTACAATTGGGATGTAAAGTGAACAAATTTAATAATAATAATAATAATAATAATAATAATAATAATAATAATAATAATAATAAATACTTTTTTTAAACACAAGCACATGAAGACACAGAGACACAAACAAGAACCCCTTCCACAAAACCGGGCCCCAAAATATATACACAAAAAATGTATATACCTCCCCCCATAAGGTGGCAGGAGCACAGGGAGGGAGAGATAGAGACACAAAGACAGAGAGAGGGAGGGATGAAAGGAGGGAAAGAGACAGAGATAAGAGAGCTAGGAGACAGTGAGACAGAGACAAAGACACGAAGGAGACAGAGAGAAAGAAAAAACCTCCAGAGACTCCATTTTTATATTTTATTAATTTATTCATATTACATCTCAATTGTTATCCCATCCCTTGTATCCTCCCATTCCTCCCTCCCTCCCATTTTTCCCTTACTCCCCTCCCCTATGGCTGTGACTGAGGGGGATTTCCTCCACCTGTATATGCTCATAGGGTATCAAGTCTCTTCTTGGCAGCCTGCTATCCTTCCTCTGAGCGCCACCACTGGGCCTTCCCATCCAGGGGACGTGGTCAAATATGGGGCACCAGAGTTCGTGTGAAAGTTAGAAATGATCATGAGTGAGTTAACCCAGAAGCAGAAAGAGTCAAATGGTATATACTCACTTATATCTGGACACCGTGAAAGTCTTCACTTATCAGCAAAGTGGGACAGAGGGGAGGACATCCTACTGGGACTCTAGGTGAGAGAAGCATGGGAGAATGGGGAAATAGAAGGATCCAGAGTGTCCTAGAAACCTACAAGAAGAACATTATGATGGGCAGATCTGGTCCCAGGGGTCCTGCTCAAACTATGGCACCAGCCAAGGACAACACATGCAGTAAATTTCGAACTCCTACTCAGATCTAGCCAATGGACAGGACATTCTCCACAGTTGAGTGGAGAGTAAGGACTGACTTTCACAAAGACACCATTGTGTTCCTTTCATGTTGGCCGTGTACTGCTGGCCCTTAAGAGTGGTTCGTATCCCCCACTGAGACTCTGTTGGAGAAAAGCGCTTTTTCTTTGGCAAGTGATTACTAATTGCAGATAGCTTCTGCGTTAGGGAAGGAGTTTGTGCAGACTTCCCTCCTGGGCACTAGGACTCCATCTGACCCAGACCCAGGCAGGCTGTGTGAACACTGCCTGCCTCAGTCTCCGTGAGTTCATATGTGTGTCGCTCCTGTTGTGTTCAGAGGGCCTTGTTTCCCTGTGGCCTCTTCCGTCCCCTCTGGCCTTTATACTCTCTCTACCTTCTCTTCCAAAGGGCTCTGAGCCATGAAGGGAGGGATTTGATGGAGAAACCCCCTATGGTCCTGAGTATCCCGAGGCATCTGTACTTTGTCTGGCTGTGGGTCTCTGTTGTTCCTCTGTACAGCAGGAGGAAGTTTCCCTGATGAGGCTGAGCAAAGCACTGATGGAGGAGTAGAGCAGGATGTCCCTAGGAGTCGTTTTACTGCTAAGTTCCTTTAGCAGAACAGTGATATTTGGTTTTCCCCTGGGTCACTGGTGGCCTATCTTGTGTCAGGTTATTGGCCACCAGAGCAGTTTCAGAGATGGATTCTATCTCATAGGGTGGGCCTTGGATACTGGTTGGCTACTCCCACAAGCTCTGCGCTCTGCGCTACTGTTTCACTGACACATACCGCAGGCAGGCCATCACTGTATATCAAGGGGCTTGTAACTAAGTTGATGTTTATCTTTTTTTCATTTGGTAGTATGCAGAGTACCTTCCAGCGCCATGAACAAAAGCCACCAGGTGGGGGGGGGAGGGGGAGAGGGGGGCAGGGGGGTTGAAGGCTCTAGGCAAGCACCCGGTCAACTTCTCCATGCTTAGTGAGTTGGTCAGATGTTGTCTTCAGCAATGGGACCTTACCATCAGTTTGTGGAGACCAAGCAATAGCTTTGACAATAGCCTGGGGTGTTGGGGTGTTTGAGGGTTCAATTTGAATATATGTCAGCTGTTCTCAGTTCTGGAAGCTTCATTTGGTGATGAGAGATGTCCAGTTGGGGCTCTATCCCGACCCCTCGCCCCCCCCCCCCACTTATTTGGTGATTTCATTTAGATCACATTTAGACATGTATGTATTTCAGGAACCTTCTACGGCATTAAGTTTCCACACAACCCCTCAAGTGGCCTTTTCTTTTTCTGTCTCTCCCAGTATTCACTCTCTCCCTCCGTCTTCCCTCCCCTCCCCATTTGATCTTCTCATTCATTCCCGCCCCTCCTCCACACTGTCCATAACTATCTGTCCCCTTTCCCCTTGCCAGCAAGACCACACCTCCTCACTCGTCCTCCTCTATAGCTAACCCTGTGTTGTATGGATTGTAGCTTGCCTATCAAAGATTTACCAGCTAACGTGTACATATAAGTGAATACATACCATATTTGTCTTTCTGGGTCTGGGTTGCCATATTTTAAAATGAATGAAAATATCATTGTACTATTTTTTAAGCCGTGTTTCTCAGTTTATCTCTTAACCCACTTATCACACAAATAATTTATATATATACATATATATACACATATATGTAAATATATATTTGGTTTTTTTTTTTTTTCGAGACAGGGTCTCTCTGTGTAGCCTTGGCTGTCCTGGACCCGCTTTGTAGACCAGGTTGGCCTCAAACTCACAGCAATCCACCTGCCTCTGCCTCCCGAGTGCTGGGATTATAGGCATGTGCCACCATGCCCGGCTATTTGGTTTTTTTTGAGACAGGGTTTCTTTGTGTTAGCCTTGGCTGTCCTGGACTCTTTGTAGAGCAGGCTGGCCTCGAACTCACAGCGATCTGCCTGCCTCTGTCTCCTGAGTGCTGGGATTAAAGGCACCACCATGCCCAGCCCTCTTTTATATTATTTTAACAATAAGCTTCGCAACACAATAGCTGAGCAGTTATTACTCTATTCTTAACCCTCTAAGATAACATGGCTTCCTCCCAGCATACATCCCAGAGATACCTGGGCTTGGCAACTTTCCGTCTAATGTCTCTTGGACCTCTCCCATGGCCAAATCCCCTACTTCCTCCTCTAGCTCCTCCTTCCTTGGACGCAAGGAAGTCTAGCACTGTTCTCTCCCCTGCTCAGCAACTGGCTAAAAGCTGCTTTACAGGCACATCAGGGGACAATTTGGGAGCTGTGTTTACACGACGTTGAGACAGGAGATTCTCAGAGCAAGGATTGCAGCCAGATATTGGGAGTGCAGAAATCAGTGTCTGAATTACTCAATAACCTTAGGCCTACAGCTGGTTACACTGGAATTTGCATAGATGTCAGGGGAACGTGGGATCTAGGACAGGAATCTGAACATCACTCTAAAAAAGGAACCACTTTCAATACGACAAAAAGTCAGAAGTGGGTGCAAGAGACTGCGTTGATTTTCTTGGTCACTTGGCTGAGTAGGAACGATTCACTAACCATGATGAGGGTCAGTACGTTTTGTTTGCCGTTCAAGAAATTTGCCCTGGCTTCATTTAAATTCTAAAATGTATAGACACAATAGAGAGCCACAGACGCTGCAAAGCGCTGAGATTTTTACGTGCACACTGGGGTCCTTCTGCAGCCAAGCTGGAGAGTGGGGACTGGGGAACAGTTGGACTGGATTTAAATTCCTGTGTGGTGAGCTGGTGTCTGTAACCCCCTCTGTAATCCTAATTCTGGAGCCCCGGAGCTTCTTGGGACTTTTCTCCACTCTCAGTAGCCAGTGTTCCAGCCTGACACCACAGATTACTCTCATAAACAAAGTCTAAGATCAAATTTCTATATTAGCCTTAAGTCCTGTACATGAACTTCATCATCCCGCCTCCCCCCCCCCCCACCCCAAGGGAAAAAAAAAAGACTCCAAGAGTTGTGGTTTAATCTAACAGTATACCAATTTGAGCCGCAGAATGCTGGAACCTGCAATGCATACATGCAGTTCTCCCTTCTGACCACCAGAGGGCACTGTATGACCACTTACTGCAATGGTGTGGTCTCGCTTGAACGGTTTGGGGAGCTAGCCATCTTCATAATATGTTTTCTTCCAAACTTAGAGGATTCGTTTAAAGCAAGATCGGTGGTCAATAAGAAGAGTGTAAAGTGGAAAAAAAGCTTTATTAAGAGTCTCAGAAACTGCTATTTGGAAGGTTGGTTTGAGTAAACCCAAAGTATATACAGAAGAGAGAACAAAGGACTTTATATACGGAAGAGAGAATGAGAGAACAAAAGTTAAAGAAGTCAAAAGCTACTATAGTTGGTAGGGGATGAAAAGAACCCCAAGCGTCAGAAGTGATTGCAGTTATAGGCGCAGCGCTGCCTACAGCTGTGAGTGGCGCTAGCTCAGGTTCAATAGTTTAGCTTTGCGTTAGGCTTCGTTTTAGACCCACCTTAAATAAAACTTCAAAAAGAAACACGGATTTGCTAACCGCTCTTCCGTTTTATTTAGAAATCTTTCAAAATTGCCCTGCAAGAAGCAGTGTAAGGTGATTCACACACCAGAAGGCTTCAGCGGCTTTGCGTGAAGAAATGGAAGCTAGGAAGAGAGGAAGAGAGGAGGCGGCCTTGGCGCCGGTCCCAACCTGACACGCAAACTACAGTCATTTGGGGAAAAGGAATCTCAATAGGAAAAAAACCGCTTTCTTCAGATTGGCCTGAAGGTCGTGGTGTTTCGTCACCATGGGAAAGGAAGTAATCATATAGCCACATTCATGCTTTAAGCAGAAGTGTAGGACTCTACAGAACATTGCTGATGAACCTAGGCTGTGCAGAACAAAGGGCTGTATAAGAGTTTGGGATGGGTGTGGGGACGGGAAAGGGTGTTTGGCAGCCCAGGATCTGAGGAAAGCAGGTTCTGCCTCCAGCACTTGTTTCAACACAGCCGTGGATGGGAGGTGTAATACGGTAGCTTTCAAGGAGGTCACCGCTCCCCACCCAGGTTTCCCTCCTTGGTCTGCTGGGAGGTGGGGTCTGGTCACAGGCAGGCGCCTTCCTCTTTACCTCAGACTCTCCCGAGTGGCCTTCACAGTAGGAGGGTCCCTCTGCTCCGATGGGGCAGGAATCCAAATGGAGTGAAATTTTGGAATTTTGGTTTCTTTAAAAACACAGATATGTTAATTTTTAAAAACATACTTTTGTTTTAATTCCAGGCAGATGGATGTGGGCTGCCTCGGACCTGTCCCCAGCAGCTGACTGTGATTTGCCAATCACGCTCTAGCAGAAGCAAGGTTTTGCCAGCTACAAATGTCTGCAATTGTGTAACATTGGGAATTTCTGGGAACTTTTCAAGGGAGTAAATGTAATGGATGTAAACGTGTTTTTGTTTTGATCCCAAGTGTGGGGTGTGAAACAGACTTGTGTGAGGGTGTGAGGTGTTTGCCTGCTGGAAACAGACTTGTGAGAGAACAGGTGATTTTGTCCACTAGAAGAGGAACTGCCTCTTGCAGGGGCATGGTCTTTGCCAACTGATAAACATCCTAGGGGGACTCTCAGAGGATACATACATACATGTGTGTGTGTGTGTGTGTGTGTGTGTGTGTGTGTGTGTGTGTGTATACACATACATGTAAAAGGCCAAAGCAAGAGACTTGGCTTTTTGGTCTCGGCGTTGTTTCCTATTGTTAGGCATTCGTAGCTCCACTTCAAGACGCTCCTAAAAAGAAACACTCCAGAGAAGCTTTGAGGTTCTGGGTTCTGGCTGCTGCTCCAGGTTCTGGTGGCTGCGGTTGCCGTCCCCTTTGCTGAGTTGCTGGTTTGCTGTTTAGCGGGTCTGCTGGAATCCTGGTGATGGAGAGGAGAGTCGCTCCCAGGAACTGAGTCTAAAATGGTCTACTTCTCCTGTTCCCATTAACTCTTTTCTCTCCTATCTAGAGTAGGTGGGTTGGAAGGGAGGTAAAAGCATTAAAGAACCCCAAATAAAAAGAAGTTCAAAGCCTACAGGCATATAAATGACAGAACCCTGGGATTTGGGGGTCGGGTGGGGGAGGGGTCATTTAGGGAGGTTGGTTGTGATTTGTTAGTAGCCATGGTCAAAGAAGAAACAAAAGGAAAGATATTAAATTCAAGGATCTCCTATTTCCTCTCTCACCTCTGTCTTTATTTCTATCCTATCTAGAAAAAAAAAATCTTTCAGCTCCTAGTACACCAATTAAACTGTGAATTTCTCAACCACAAAGACTTTTAAAATGTCGTATTTACTCACTTTAAAGACACAAAATACATTTTAATATGCTTTTGGTGTAAATCTAGATAATGTGAGTTTCACCATGTCATCTCTTCAATATTTCAATATAATTTCACCTACTTTTATGCTGTAAGAAAATGAGCCATGGATACACACTCAAAAAAGCAGCTGCATGTGCGTTGACTTCCGTTTGGGCTCCCATGGACCAGGAGCTGAAAGGTTTTTCCTCACTCACTCATGTCTCACCTTTCCTCCTGTCACAGCCCCCAGGTGTCCTGAAGCATCCGTGGCATCTCCCCAGGTCGTTCTCGGGGAGAACAAAGTTTGATCCTCCGATAAGTATGGGCCACCAATTCTCCAGGCAATAAGAAGGGCTCTGAAAGGGAGGGCAGGGGTGGGGATTGGCTTGCATCTGCGTTGCCAGGCAACCATTGCTGCTGGCCTGGACTTCTCAGTTTATGGTCCTATGCTCCCTCTCCTGGCAGTGCTGGGCAATCTCTGAAATTCAGTATTGGGGTTGTACCATTCTACCTCCACGTCTATGGAAGTAATTGTAAAAGCTGAGAAGTTGAACAATAGGTTAAAAGATAACTATTGACTTCCTACAAACCATCAATATGGGAATAATTAAGAGTTCAAAAGTAAAGTACTATCTCTAGCAGCATGCCCTCAAATTGAGGTCCTTATATAAAAGTCCAACAAAGCACATACAGATACACTTTCACAAAACCTTGAAATGAAGCGTAAAGAAGCCAAATGTTTACCAACGAATGCAGAACAATCCTTTAGTCATTTGAAGTGAGGTTGGGTCACAATAACCATTTTTCCCCCTCTAACTTGCTGTATACACTCAGAAGACTAAGTCCTCAGCAAAAATAGCAGCAGTTTCTAACCCTACAACAGGTATGTAAAACTGAAGACGAATGTGAGACGGACACACATACCCAGACCCACCATCTGAGGCTCTAATAATAAAGTGTGTTCCCTATTAGTAAGGGGATGGGTGAAAAGATAGATAGAACAGAACCCAAAATACACCAACGTAACTACAGACAATTGTTTTTTGACAAAGGGACGTGGGTAACTTAATAAAGACATAAAAGTCTGGTCCACAAATGAAAATAATTAAGAAGAAGAAGAAGAAGAAAATAAAGATGGGCAGGAACTTCATAGCTTTTCTAAAATTTTTACTTAAAGTAATCAGCGAACTTGCAAACATTATAGAAATAAAAAAAAACACAAAAGAAAATCTATATGTCCTTGGTTTTGCAGTATTTTAAAATGTGATACTAAAAGTTGCCCCATGAAAACATATTAATGTAGACTTGATTAAAATGTAAAATGTTGGCCTCGGGATGTGACTCAGTTGGTAGAGTGCTTGCCTGTCAGATACCGAGCCCCGAGTGTGATCCTCAGAACATCGTAAAGCCACATGTGGTGGCACATGAGCAGTAGAGGCGTGGTGGTCCGCAGTGCTAGGCCAGCTTTAAAGGCCTAACGTAAATTAAGTTAAATGTAAAGTGTTTACTCTGTGGAACAAAATAATGACCCATGGGCTGGAAGAAAATATTTGAAAAGCAAATTTTAAAAAGTATGTAAAGTATACTGATAAACTCTAAAGCTCAACAAAAGAAGACACAAAACAGACTTAGAGATGAGAGAGAGTTGAGTCAGCTGACAGCACAGGCATGTGACCTCAGCCCCCCAGAGTCTGGGGCAGGGGCATCATGAGTTCCCATAAGACCAGGACTACACGGTGTAGTGAGGGGTATGGCTGGGTGAGAAGGAGGTTCTTAGCAAGCCCAGGGTTCTGAGTTCAATCCCCAGCACCCAGAAACCACTTAGGAAAGGTCTGAATAGACCAGTGGTTCTCCAGCCCCTTGGGGCTTGAATTACCCTTTCCTGGGGGCTGCATAGAAACATCAGCAAGCACATATTTACATTGTAATTCATAATTACAGTTATGAAACAGCAATGAACATAATCTTATGGCTTGGGGTCACCACACATGAGGAACTGTATTTATTAAAGGGTCGCAGCATTAGGAAGGTTGAGAACCACTGGACTAAACACTTTAACAATGAAGATGTGCAGATGACAGAAAAAAAAACATACAGAATCCCAAAAGTCTTCCTGGTGAGAGAGAAAACCAAATTAAAACAACATCAGGTAGCAGTGCATGTCTGTTAATTGTTAAAAATCCAAAGACAGAAATAGAATCACAGCAGGAGTTCTTATCCACTGCTGCTGGGGTGTGTAATGCTACGGTCACTTTGGAAGACAGTTGCCTAAATATAATCTTACAGATGAGCCAACAATTATATACCTAGGTATTTAAATAACCGATAGGAACTCAATCCAAACAAACAAACAAAAGTCAGCATGCAAACTGCAGGCAGCCCGTCAGAATGTGACCTTCACAACGGCCGCATGACCTTTAGAGGTAAGTGAGTAGCCTAGCTAGGGAGCATCCTTCAGATAACAGGGGCATGAGCACTGGAGCCATGCGAAGATGGTGAGGAGGGGCTATTGATATGGGTGGCAGAATGCTGTCTGCATGCACAAAGCCCGGGTGCAATCCCCAGCACGTAAGAAGAGAGGGAGGGGAAAAGAGAGGTGGAGGGAAGGAGGGAAGGAGGGAAGGAGAGGGGTGAGTGTACACACGTTTCTAAGAAAAAGAAGCCAATCTAAGGAGGCTGCATACCACATGATCCCAATTACATCACAGGGAGGGCAGAGGGAAGGGCAGATGGGGTCCAGTCACGAGTGACCGTGCCTGTGAGTTGAAGGGAGGCAGGAGTGATGAAAGGGTGGGTGACAGTGTGAACTGTGAGGGAAAGCTCAGCGTATACGGGACCGAGAGTGCATGTCCTTCTAGGCGAGAAGAGTCTCTCACCACGCACGGCACGATAATGCCACCATGTGTGAGCAGGGGTTGTGGGTGAGAGAAAAAGCACTATATATAAAAGTTTAACATCAAGTGCCAGGCATAGTGGCGCACGCCTTTAATTCCAGCACTCGGGAGGCAGAGGCAGGTGGATCGCTGTGAGTTCGAGGCCAGCCTGGTCTACAAAGCGAGTCCAGGACAGCCAACGGTATACAGAGAAACCCCGTCTTGGAAAAAAAAACAAAACAAAAAGAATTTAACATCAAAATCATCTCTTATTAATGTAAATGACATAAAACCTAAATTTCTTCTTTAATTTAAAAAAAATTTACAGTTAAATTCAAATCACGTAAAAGTCATGATTTCAACTATTCTGAGATTTTGGCTTAATGTAAGTCAGCTAAGTATATTCACAGTTTAGAGAGTCACAACCCCAGCAGCCGAGCTTGGAGTTCCAGGTTCTCCACACTCTTGCCAACACTGGCTGCTTTCTTCTTGTGACTAGTCGGCGCGCTAGAGAGGGTGGCATCGTAAGCTATTGAGGGTTTTGTTTTCAGTTGACTGGTGGTTGTGAAAATCATAATATTTCCTCGTCACTTGCTGGCCTTGGAATTGGTGGTAGTTCCTTGAATACGACACTGAAAGCACAAAAAAAGGGGGGGAAGGTAGATTGTGGAACTTCCTCAACATTGAAAATCACTGAAACAAAAGACCAATTATCAGTAAAGTAGAGGAGGTACCAATGAGATGGCCCAGCAGGTGAAGGCGCTGCTACCAAGCCCCGTCCGTGGCTTGAATTCAATCCCTGGGGCACATACCATGGAAGAACAAGACCGGTTTCCACAAGTTGTCTTCTGAGCACCACACAGTACTGTGACATGCATGCACATGTACACATGCACATAAAAATAAGTAAGTAAATAAAAATGTAGTTAAGGGGGCTGGAGAGATGCCCCAGTGCTTAAGAGCAATTGCTGCTCTTGGATAAGAAACACATTTGATTTCTAGTACCTACATTGGGAGGCTCACTACAAACTCTAACTCCAGCTCTGGGGGAATCCAGCGCCCTCTTCTGGCCTCCTCATGCACTGCACTCACATGCCCAAGCATACACTCAGACTTACACATGTAAACATAATTAAAAATAAAATCTATAATTCTTGAATTTTTAAAAGATTTTTTTCTACTTGTACACATATGCACCAGGCATGCTCAGCTCTGCGAAGTGGTTTCATGCCTCTATTTTTTATACTTGTTCAGGGCAAAAGCAACTTAGACTCACATCTCTCCACATTCGTCCACTGTCTGAATACTAAAGATCCATTCTAGGGTCTACATTCACCCTGACTCCCCAGGGTCCTGAGGACAGCTCCCCTGAAGTTCTCGGGGCTCTGAAGACACATGCCACAGGCCCGTCTGAGCCAGAATAGGCCTTCACCGTTTGGCACAGTTTCTTTCCTATTTTGATATCTCACCTGTTCTTGTGTGGATGAGTGTTCTGCATGCATGTACTACTGTGTGCCATATATGTGCCTCGTACCCCGAGAGGCCAGAAGAGGCTGTAGATTTCCTGGGACTGGAGTTACAGACAGTTGTGAGCTGTCATGTGGGTGCTGGGAATTGAACCAACATCCTCTATAAGAGCAGTCGGTGTTCTTCCCCACGGGTTCACCTCACCAGCCCCCAGTCAGGAGAGTTTCTGCCAGTGCTTGTTTCTGCAGAGGCTGTGAGGAATATGAGAGGCCCTTGTGGGGTACCCCTCAATGCGTCAGCACCCTGAGACAGCCCTACTTGTTATTTAACTGTCAAAACCTCCCAACACAGAGTTCTGGGGTTACAAGCATTCACCACACACTTCATCTATGTGGTGCTAGCAATATAAAGCCCAGGGGTTTGTGCACACAAGGTGAGTATGCTGCTGAGCTATGTCCGCAGACTCTCCATGTTCTTACCATGGAACCCTCAAAACGCAGCATGAGGAAGGGAGGGAGGCAGACAGACTATTTATCTTTATATCGGCTTTATTCACAATCACCCCAAACCAGAAATATCTAAATGCTCAGGAGAATGGTCTCTCTTCACCATGCAATGCAAGTCGGAGAGAGAGGGAAAAAAAAAAAAGATAGATTTGCTGATACACCCAAAGACAGGATAGACTCTTACAGCATTTATGCTGAGTGAAGGAAGCCGCCAGAGCAAGACAAAATGAGTGACGGTAGCTTCAATACCACTAACAAGGACTACAACAGTGCTTACACATGATTCTAGAAAATGCAGCGGATCTCAAGCAACAGCTCTGTACTTATAGGCATGGTGGGGAAAGAACAGGTGTCGTACTTGTCTTCCACTGTCAATTTGACACAAACCTAGAGTCACCTGGGAAAAGTGAGCCTCAACCAAAAAGTTTCCAAGATAAAGAGTGGCCTGTGCGCATGCGCAGGCCTGTTGCACATTTTCTTAGTTGTTAATTAATGTAGTCAAGCCCTGCCCACTGTGCGCGGTGCCATTCCCAGGCACGTAGGCCTGGTCTGTATAAGAAAGGTAGCTAGCCAAGGACACCAGAGGGAGTAGAGTTCCTCAGTCAGTTTCTGCTTTGAGCTGCCTTGACTTCCTTCTTGGGCTTCATCCCTCAATGATGAACTGTGAAGTACTGTCCTTCCTTCCCCAAGTTGCTTTTGGTCAATGACATTTTATCACAACAACAGAGAGACAGACTGGGACAACAGGTAAGGCTTGAGAGAGTGCACACATTTCTCTGTCGTTAAAATTGTGGCTTTGTCACGGGTGGGTATGCAAGTGATGTGAAGAAAACTGCCAGTTGTTCCGACAGCCCACTGCGCACAGATCACACTTCAGTGAGACTGCTTTTAAAGAAAGATTCAAGGTCCTCAGATCAGAGCAAAGGTGGGCAGGAGACCTGGGAGCTGGAGGAGAGAGAGGAGGGGCTAAGACAGCCCAGTGGACAGACCAAGTCATACAGGAGCAGGGCTCAGTGGGCACAGCTGAGTCACGTTAGCTCCTGATGAAGAGTTTTCGCACCTGTGGGGACTAGCGTGCCTGCCAACCCAGCAGCTTCCACAAACACAGCATGTAATTTAGGAAGGTGCCCCACCCCCAATTCTACCTCAAGTCTACCTGATGTCTGCCTCCAGATTAGGGAGACCCCGTAGCCTGGGGACCTAGTCCTGGCAGCCCATAGTGTAGACAGGACACGATGTTAGCTGATAGGCAAGATTCCCTCTTATGCACTCAGCCTGGAGACACTTCCTAAAGACTATGACTGAATGACCAAAACACATTAGCAGTTTGTTTACAGGGACTGCAGTATTGAGCAGGTAAAATATAGCACTGTTTAGCACTGGGGCCTGTACTTAACATACTCTCAGACTAATTTTCAGCATGTAATGGAGTTAGTTTGGAGAGAGATTGGGTTATAATGCTGACTCTCTGGAAAGCAATGCGGTGGTGTGTGTGTGTGTGTGTGTGTGTGTGTGTGTGTGTGTGTGTGTGTGTGTGTGTGTGTGTGTGTGTATAGCTGGGCAGAGTTAAGGGCAGGGGGCCGTTGAACATAAACTTGCCAATTTGAAACGTGCTGTTGAGCTGTGGGGATCTGTGTCTGAGACACAGACTTGAATTCCATGTCTCTAGTCCAGAAGTGATTTACTGAGATACTTAATGCACATGACACAATGTCTCACACAGACAGGCATATGAGTGGCAGAATAATGTTGATTCTGCAGCACAGTGTTCAGCCCTGTGTGGTATGTGTTTAACCCATTCTTCCATGGTTTGTGTTTAAATCTGGGGACTACTCCTAATTCTTTCCCTTTCTCATCTCTCTCTCTCTCTCTCTCTCTCTCTCTCTCTCTCTCTCTCTCTCTCTCTCTCTGTGTGTGTGTGTGTGTGTGTGTGTGTGTGTGTGTGTGTGCACACTCATACACTTTGTATATAATCTGGGGCTTTTATGTTCCCCTGGGCAATGTGGCTGCATAGCTGTGTATTCACCTGTGGTGCATTGTTCTGAGGTCTGGAGTTTTGTAAAATAACTTTAGGAGGTCGGGAAGTACGGGAAGTCCAGTCATGTTTTCTTTCTCATGAGTATCTTGGCTGTTGGGAGGCTTTGATATTTCCCTACAGGTTTTAGAGGGGTTTGGTTCTGTTTCTGTGACTAGTGCCACTGGAATCCGTCAGGGACTGGGCTGCCTCTGTAGATAGGTGTCTCATTCAGGTTTCTGTGGCTGAGATAAAACACTATGATGAAAAGTAACTCGAGGAAAGAAGAATCTACTTCAGGTTACAATTCTGTGTCTCAGTCCATCACTGAGGGAGGGCAGGGCAGGAACTCAGCCGGCAGCAAGCTGGAGGCTGGGGCTGATGCAGAGGCCATGCAGGGTGCTGCTTGCTGGGTTATCCAGCCTGGCTTCTTCCTCCCTCCCTCCCTCCCTTCCTTCCTTCCTCCCTTCCTTCCTTCCTCCCTCCCTCCCTCCCTCCCTCCCTCCCTTCCTTCCTCCCTCCCTCCCTTCCTCCCTCCCTTCCTTCCTCCCTCCCTCCCTCCTTTCCTTCCTTCCAGTCTGTCTGTGTGTGTCTTCCTTCCTTTTTCATTTTTGCTTCCTTCCTTCCTTTCCTTCTTTCTCTTTCTTTCTGCTCTTCCTCCTCCTCCTCCTTTTTTGAAAGACAAGACAAAGTTTTACTTTTAAATAACTACAAGCACACCAAATAACACCTAACAAGCTCTTGATTCCTAATATCTAGTGATTTGTGTTAGGATACACTAACACCAGCCCAAACAAGCATAATCTCTATTCTGAATTAGCCAGAATGAGACTACTGTAAGGCTGCCTGCTGCCTCATACCAGTTACAAGTAACTGTTTATTACTTTTTTATAGGTAAAGCCCCTGGCTTTTAAGGAAGTTCAAGGGAACAATTTACTCCCTCTCTTTCTTCAAAGAATTGTTGTTTGTTTTCCCCTCTAGACTAAGACAGCAAAAGTCAGCATTGGTACCTACTGCTTTCACGAACACATAGGAAAACAGTTGGCAATTGCTCTTTAAAGATACGGAAGGTAAAAACACAAAACTTCAGACAAATACCAAACCTATACACAAGGTGGAGGGATCTACAATAGAATAGAGAAATAATTTAATGCCTTCCGGAAGAGTTGCCCCCACAGAGTTCTGTGGAGGCCTCCTAATCTGTAAGGGCATCTCCTAAACTGACCCACAAAGCAGGTGCTTCTACCTGCTATCTGTTAATGTGGCAGTTTTCATGGGTCTCTGGCTGGATGCCACACACGAAGGCCAAGAGGTTGTCCTGGACTTCATCCCTGCTCCGCCGGAAGTAGTTCTGGAGGATGGTCATCTTCCCCTAGCTCTCCGCCCCCTCCCGCTACAGCTGCTGTGGGCCCCGTGCCCCATCTTCCTTGGCCTTGAACTCCTCCTCCCTCTGCACTGCTCAGTCTCAGTTCATGCTGCCTCCGGGCTGCTTCAGCCCCCATGCTTGCAGGCCTCACCTTGGCCCCCTTCTCAGGCCACCTGCTTCAAGGCCTGCAGAAGCTGCCAGATGCTCTGCAACTCACTCACCATCCTGTGGGGACTCTTAGGAGAACACCCTCTCAGCCTGCTTTCTTATACCATCCAGGACCACGCATCCAGGAGTGGCACAGATTCCCCATGGAATGAGCCCCCACATCAATCATCAGTCGAGAAAATGGGCCCCAGGATTGCCCACAGGCCAGTGTGGTTGAGGGTATATCTCAGTTAAGGTTCCTCTTCCCAAAGGACTCGAGTCTATATCAGGTTGACATAAAAACCAGCTACAACACTAGGATTTGCCTGAGATACGTTTGTTTGTTTTTTGGTTTGGTTTTGGTTTTGATTTTTTAGAGACAGGGTTTCTCTGTGTAGCCTTGGCTGTCCTGGACTTACTCTGTAGACCAGGCTGGCCTCAAACTCATAGCGATCCACCTGCCTCCCAAGTGCTGGGATTAAAGGGGTGCACCACCACACATGGCTTGCCTGAAATACTTTTGGGAACATAGTTTTGTGGGGAGGGGGGTTGTTTTTGTTTTTTAACATTTTGTGTAACTTTAAAAGATCATTGCATGTGAGTTGAAATATGCTGTCTGAGCTTGCCACTGGGCAGCTCTAACAAGAAAAAAAACCACAGACAGCTCAGATAGGAGCCTAGGCTAGGAAGGGCCCTGATATGCTAATGAACTAACCCCAAGGGGATGTAGATACCAAACCACCCTAAGAGTGCAAGGCTGCTGTCCGTAGAAATGATACAAAAGTTGGAGCTGTGGAAATGGTGTCTAGGGTCCCACTGCCAGGTTCCCGAGGCACGGCTTCTCTGGCTCCTGTGCTGACACGCATTAGTGTGTGGCTCTGGCTTCAGTGACCGGTGGTTGAACTTCCAGCATTGTCCCTGGGCGCACACAGGCCCATCTGTCTGTCAGCGCTAGTCTCTGGCCTATGCTCTCAGGGACTTCCTGGACGTTCATTAGTGGAATCCTTCTAGCCTGCCACAACTGAAAGAGTTCACAGGGGATGTGGGTCGAACTTGTAAGCTTTCTAAATGTCTTCACCAAGAGGGTTTCCCAGGGGCACCCTGAAGAAGCATTTTTCTCCCTGTACGTTGAGATGTCTGGCTTTTATATTAACATAGTTATTAGAAGGAATTTTTGTGTGTGAGTAAGCTGAGTATATTCAAAGGACAACTCTTGTGTGAGCATCCTAAGTGCTGAGCACCTTGCAGCCCCGTGGGCTGGCCTCTCCTCAAATACACAGTTGGACAATACCATTTTTCTGACTTATGAGTACACACCATTTTCCCACTTATTTGCATCTTTCTCAGTATCTTTAGTCAGTGTCTTAGAATTTCCAGTGTTTGGATCTTCTGATCGATCCTTGGCTAAATGCCTTCCTAGTTATTGTATTTTGTTTAACTAGAAGCTACCATAAATTAGATTGTTTTCTTGATCTCTTTATCAGCTAGGCCATGATTTGTGTATAAAGTACAACTGGTTTTCCGTAATGATTTTTGTATCCTGCAACTTGACTGAATGTATTTATTTATTTTGTTTTGTCTTAGACTAGGGGTAGCCTGTATAGCCGAGTCTGATTAGGATCTCACTGTGTAGGCCAGGCTGGTTTTGAATTCACAGCATGAGAGAACTGTCAGTCCAGGAAAGTTGCTTCCCAGTATATGTGCAAGTGTTCATGGCTTCCAGGAATAAGGTTGCCACAGTCCTCAAATTATGGACCTATGACCTGTGAAAATCAAACCTGATAGTGCTACAACTCCCTTTGCATGGGAAATCTGAGTCATGGCATCAAGATGAAGGTCCAGGTGACTATAGTAACAGCTCAATGCTACAGTTAGCCTGTGGGGAAAGTTAGATGGTATAAATACATTTTTCCATGGTGGAAAAATGCAATCTTCTACCGTATTGTAAAACTACATGGAATTAGTAGGGCTTTCATAATGTCTGTCCAGTGCCTGGTCGAAGTTAATAGTACATTTGTAATACTCTCATTAAGTTAATAGTACATTTATAATACTCTCACTGAAATATAAAATGCCCTCATATTCTCTTGCTTTTGAACTCATCACATAGATGGGCTTAATGGAAAGGGTTTTTTTTTATATGATCTTTAAAATGTTTACTTATTTTACATGTATGGTTGTTTTTTTCATGCACACATACCGATATACACTTGTGTGTACGGCTGGTACCTACAAGGTCAGAAGAGGGTGTCAGATCCCCTGAAACTGGAGTTACAGTTGCGAATTGCTATGTGGGTGCTGGGTATTAAACCCAGATCCTCCACAAAAACAAGTGCTCCTAGCCACTAAGGCATCTCTGCAGTCCCCCAGGATGGTTTGTAAGACAGGATTTTAAGTAGGCCAGGCTAGCTTGGAACTCGTGATGTAGCAGAGGATGACCTTAAACTCCTGATCTCTCGGTCTCCATCCATCTCGTGCTGGTATCTGATACCACACTGATTTCAACCTCGGTATTGATTTTTTTTTCTCACTGCAGTTTCTTCACCCCATCTTCTCTGCTGCCTCTTCCCCACTTCTTACTTTATGTTGAAAATCACTCTTGTACCCAGAGCATTTCACCTCCTGTCTTGGGTTCTGTATCCCTGAGGCTAGCAGTTAGCTGACAGCTCCTTGGAGGGCAGTTTGGGAACCACTGTTTGATACTAGGCACAAGGCACATCAGTCAAGACCATTAAGTGGCTTTCACTTCCCCCCAAGAAACTGTCGGGCAGGAGGAGGGGCTGCCATGCACTGCCGGGAAACAGCATGCTGGGCTGCAGCCTTCTGCCAGCACTGCGTCATTGATCCTGTCTCTATGGGTGAGGGAGGACGCCAGCAGTCTATTATGTGTCCCAGAAAGCCCATCACAGAGGAGATATCTGAGATAGCAGGAACTCGGGCTGCAGGGCAGATAACTGAGCTCTCCTTAGGAAAAATGACCAGCAAGCCACACCTCATGGCACATCTCTTTAATCCCAGCATTTGGGAGGCAGAAGGAGGCAAATCTCTCTGATTTTTTAGGCCAGCCTGGTCTACATAGTGAATTTCAGGGCAGCCGGGGCTATGTAGAGAGACCCTTGTCTCAAACAAACAAATAAACAAAAGAATGAAAAAGAAAAAAAGTGAGCTAGTTGGTCTGGATAATTCAGAGGCCTTCTTCCAAAACCTCTGGAACATTCCTGCGTAATTTCATAAAAGCCTTTTTGCCAGTCCCTCTTCCAAAGTATTCGGACTATTTGAAATGAAAGTAGATCTTAAAGCGTGAAGACATAGTTATCAAGACTTGCGTTCACACATGGAGCCTTGCAGTGCTCAGATTCACCAGAGAAGCTCCTTCATTCATAGGACAGAAACTCTTTGGTCAGAGTGCCCTGCAAGAAACAGAGCAGTCACATTGCTCCCCCTCTCCAAGGCTCAGGGCCACCACAGAAGGGGAGGAGGAAAGGTGGCAGCCAGAGGTCACACAGGACCCAAGTGAGCCCCAAGTGTCTTGAGTGTCTTCTGGACACAACAGAACCACGCCACAGAACCACATACAGCAGCTGTGGCTGCTTGCACAAGACCCGCAAATGTTCATTCAGCACAGTCAGCCATCCAGCACACAGTGGGGAGCAGCTCATGAACCCCACCCTAACAGGGAGCTACTGATAGCTTTTGATTTCTAGGGGAGAGAAGTTGGGGTTTCTTGAAGGATTTGGCCCCTGGGGAGTGGCCCACAAGCTGGTGGACTACCCCCACAGCTACGAGTGTATGAGCAACACAAAATTGCACTTGGTAGGTTTTTGCTGTTGTTTCTTGTTTTTTGTTTGTTTGTTCATTTAAAACAAAAAGGAGCACAAAGTGGTGGTGGGGGTCTGAGAAGAGGTAGGGGAAGGAGTAAAGGTGTAAAAATGATCATAACATGTTCTATGTACCTCTGAACGCCTCGGGAAGTAATAGAAACACATCTTAAAATGCATTTACAATTCCCCCTGCTTCACGGCTTTCTCAATGAGTAACATTAATTTTAAATTGTTTTCTGAGCCAGGCGTGGTGGTGCACGCCTTTAATCTCAGCACTTGGGAGGCAAAAGCAGGCAGATCTCTGTAAGTTCGAGGCCAGCCTAGTCTACAAGAGTGAGTCCAGGACAGCCAAGGCTACACAGAGAAACCCTGTCTCAAAAACAAAAAACAAAAAACAAAAGAGAGAGAGAGAGAGAGAGAGAGAGAGAGAGAGAGATAAAAAAAAAAAAAAACCAGGCTGACCCCAAACTAGTGAGTAAATGCCTATTGTAATTGGAAGTTGTCATTAACTCACTGAGCTTATAAATTTTTTCAGCTAGAGCCAGTAATCATCACTGAGCAGAATTAACCATAATCGGATGCAGTTTTACAAAGTCTAGATAGGAAAAATGTTCGACAAATGTCTGGAGGTTCAGGTTAGCCTTCAATTCCTTCTGTGAGCTGAGGCAGCGGCACAGAACATCTTGAAGGGGCAACACTGCAAAGTGAGAGTGTTGATGTGACTGGGAAAGGCCAGGACCTGCCTCGGAACCTGCTGGCCCAGCTGCTTTCCTTCAGGGTTTATTCTGCCTCCCAACTACTGCACCCAAGGATGTGGTCTGTCATGGTGGGAGAGTCAAGGCAGGAGGAGCTTGAAGCTTCTGGCCACATTGTATCTGGTGTCGCCTCAGCGAGGATGGTAGTTTACTCAGGAAACAAATTTGAGGGGCTATGTCCTTGGGAAATATATTTAGTTCATCCCGGACTCCAAGTTCCCATATGGAAACAGTGTCATAGCATTTTTATGGAAATTCCAGGTATTTTAAAAATACATGGGTAGAAACATCAGAGAGGTGGGTTTCAGGCCGGCAAGGGACTTCGCATGCTATCTGATAGGAGTCCATTAAGTTAATATGTTCCAAAAGTTTTTATCTGTTTATCAGGATGGTAGGTTTGACAGGGAGATGAGCACAAGAGTAGCTAGGGGCAAAGATAGCCCAGAAGACACTGTAATTATGCTCTGGACTGGCAACATTCCAACCTCTCCAGGGTCACCGAGCTTTAATCAGTCAATCTTTGCAGACAAACTTCTGGGAATTCTCAATTCATCCATCCTTATACAGGGTAGGGCATTGGGGGGCTGGAGAGATGGCTCAGAGGTTAAGAGCACTGACTGCTCTTCCAAAGGTCCTGAGTTCAATTCCCAGCAACCGCATGGTGGCTCATAACCACATATGATGTGATTAATGCCCTCTTCTGGCCTACAGTTGTACATGCAGGCAGAGCACTGTATACTTAATAATAAATAAATCTTAAAAAAAAAGAAAAAGAAAAAGAAAGGGCAACGGATGCCTTTGGCTGTTGAGAACAGTGCCCTCTCTCCAACTATGAAGTCTAGGGTGGCCTGACTGGAAAATAGTCCAGCCCACAATTAAGATGGGTCTCCCTATGGCCATTAACACAATTAAGATGGTCCTTTATGGGGATAGTCAGTGGCAGACCTTCCTGTGATCCTAGGTTCTCTAAAGCTGACCACCACACCTGCTGTCCAGTTGGCAGCAGGGGCTCAAATGACCTCAGACTCTGGGCTAGTGTCCGCTCACCCAAATCTTGCCATATTTTGGTAGAAGAGGGAGGTTAGGAGCTCTGGGACATTCTGCGTTTCTCAGATGTTCTCACATGGATCCAATCCACAGTTACTTCATATGGCTGGAGAAAAGGTAGATGCTCTTCAGAGCAAGGAAACAAAAAGTTCCACTTCGACACACTGGACCTCCACCCTCCCTGCAGCGTATCTGTTAGCCACTTACCTGATGCCTCCTTAATCTTCCCATCATAAAAGAAACAGCTTCCTGGTCTGAACTGAGCCTGGAAGAGTGTTCTGCATTCTTCTGTGACCATGCTCTGTCGGGCTCTTCTAAGCTCTGAAAGCTAATGCATAGTATTGTTAAACGGATAAACATCATGTTGTATGAACTCCTCCGTATGTGTGCACGTACACCTCTGGGGAAATGCATGAGCTTAGCACTGGTCATGCGAGGTTCTGTGTGAAACATTCTGTAATTATTGGTTATACTGCAAAATTATAGCCTACTCTGCAATGGAGAAGTTTAATTTTCATAATCCCTAGAATTTTCACTTAATTTTTTTATTACAATATGAAAAACATGAGTTAAGTTTGGGAGTTGAGACAATATCACCAACCATTCGGTCCTTAGGTTGGAAAAAATCTTAGAGACTGACACTGAATAAGTTTATTTATGCAAAAAAAAAAATTTGAATCAGATTCTGCTATATACCAAAACTGTGTGACTTGACAAGAGGATAACTAAATAATATTTTATCCTATTGACTGTCCTGCCTGCAAAATACCCTAGGACAATGATGGCACAGAGCTTGTAAGAGTAACCAACAAAGCCGGGCGTGGTGGCGCACTCCTTTAATCCCAGCACTCGGGAGGCAGAGGCAGGTGGATCGCTGTGAGTTTGAGGCCAGCCTGGCCTACAAAGCGGGTCCAGGCCAGCCAAGGCTACACAGAGAAACCCTGTATCAAAAAACCACACACAAAAAAAAACAAAACAAAAAACAAAAAAAAAGAGTAACCAACAAATGTCTGATTTGACTTAGGCCCACTCCATGAGATAGAACCCATATCTGATACTGCTTGGGTAACTAAGAACCAGAGACTTAGGAAAAAACCAAATATTACTGAAAATAATAATAACAACAACAACAACAATAATAATATTGACTCCTAATGATACAGAGACCCACAGCCATTATACAGAGAGAGGAGCCTTGGAACACATAAGTCTAAGTGGGGTGTCTCCATCAAATCCCTTCCCTCAGAGCTCAGGAAACTTCAAGAGAAGAGGAGACAGAGTGTGCAACACCCAGAGGGCATGGAGGTCACCAGGAAAACAAGGCCTTCTAAATCAGCCAAGCAAGGCAGATGTGAACTCACAGAGATGGAAGCACAAGCAGGGGTGCCTGCACGGGTCTGCACCCAGGGCTGTGGACGTGTTGCAGCCTTCATGTTAGTGTTTTTATGGGGCTCCTGCGTGTGTAAGCAAGTGGGTCTGCGATTCTTGTGTGTTTTCTTGGGGCTCTTTTCCTTCTGTTAGTTTACCTTGACCAACTTTGATGTGATGGTTTCGGTTTTGTCTCTTATACTCTTTGTCACATTTGTTAGCTCTTTGAAGCCTGTTTTTGTCTAATGAGAGACAGAAAGGGAGTGGATCTGGATAGGAGGAGATGTGGGAGGGACTTGGAAGAGCAGAGGGAGGGAAACTGTAATCAAGATATAGTGCATGAGAAAAGAAGCTATTTTCAAGCCGGGCATGGGAGCACACACCTTTAATCCCAGCAGGGAGGCAGGGGCAGGCTGATCCAGCCTGGTCTACAAAGCAAGTCCAGTGCAGCCAAGGCTATACAGAGAGACCCTGTTTGGGAAAAAAAAAACAAACAAAAGAAGAAGGAGAAGGAGAAGAAGAAGAAGAAGAAGAAGAAGAAGAAGAAGAAGAAGAAGAAGAAGAAGAAGAAGAAGGAAAGAAAGAAAATTTCAACCAAAGAGGGAAATATAAGTTTTTAAAAAATATTGTGCCAGATTGAAATGTGCTAAAGCTTTAGGCTCATACCTATAAACAAAAAAAGCTTAGCAACCAAAGTATCTAAAAGTTTTTACTTAAAAAGAAAATTCATCATACCCCCAAATACTCTCATTTCAGCCCTTCACCCTCTAAAGTGTCTCCAACCTGTCCCAATTTTGAATTTTATACCATCTGCAGAGATCAGGTTTCTGACATCAGGAGATTAACATTTTTCCGGTATGAGGTAGAAGCTCACTGTTGTTCTGGAATCAAGCAATTATTAAGAATTAGTGATGAGAAACTAACTCGGGTAAGAGCAGCACCCCCACTTGGCCAGACGTAGGCATGCTTTTCTATGGATCTCACAGAGGAAGAGCCTGGGTCTCTTCACTGGTTTGAAAATAACTTTTTCAAACACATGAGCCAGTCTCATTAGCCAAGCTCAACAATGCTGGCTTTGTAAATGCACAAAGGCACGTCTGTAGGCACGTAACGGTCTGTTGCAGATGAACTTAGCAGAGCAAGTGTCCATGTGAAAATGCCCTCCCTTAAATGTCTTAAATGTATAGTAAGCAGGGGTGTTGGTTGGAATCAAGGCACCTATCAGGCCATTGCACTCAGAAGTAGATGCAGCTTTTTTTTTTCTTTGAAGCATCCTCATCATCTCTGGTACTAAACGATGCTGGAATTGCAGCAGGAAAAGCCCACAATTCTGAAAGTCAAGGACATCTAAAACTTGGTCACAAAACTCTTGTGTGGTGGTTAAGTACTTGTAATCCGAGTGCTGAGGAGACAGACAGATCACTCACAGACTAACCACAGAGCTGGGATAAAGCTCAACCATTGAGCACTCACCTACCACAGTTTGGTCCTCAGCACTTGGCGGGGGGGCAAGGTGGCCACAATCAAATTAGTACAGTTAAGCACTGGACCTCTGACCCAGCAGTGTCCAGGTTGTCGTTAGCACTGGATCCCCAGAATTCTGCCAGTGCTCCACACTAAGAAGGGTAACCACAGAAACTGTGTCTGCCATACATGAGCACAGCTGTTCTGGAACAAACCCTCAGGACTGTCTTGCACAACAGTTTAAT